>NC_087080.1:2076540-2090076 GCF_026151205.1 Bolinopsis microptera | reverse complement strand
AAACATACTAAAAACATTTAACCCCTCACCAGGGTTTAATAAAATAGCGCTAGCGGAACCAGCAAAAAATTTAAAACATTTACCCCTCACCAGGGTTTATAAGGATAGCGCTAGCGGACCAGCAACATACTTAAACATTACCCCCTCACCAGGGTTCATAAGACTAGCGCTAGCGGACCATCAATATACTAAAACATTACCCCTCACCAGGGTTTATAAGATTAGCGCTAGCGGACCAGCAACATACTAAAACATTACCCCTCACCAGAGTTTATAAGATTAGCGCTAGCGGACCAGCAACATACTAAAACATTACCCCTCACCAGGGTTTATAAGATTAGCGCTAACGGACCAGCAACATACTAAAACATTACCCCTCATTACCCCTCACCAGGGTTTATAAGATTAGCACTAGCGCGACCAGCAGCTGTACAAGTTAATAAAGGAGTGCTGTGTAGGGGGAGGCGAGGAGGAAGGAGTTGAATAACGCCAGCGAGATTCTCTGCAACAACTTCTTTATCAGGTTCCTGTAATAATATATTGTCGTTAACTATTCTATATATATTTATATTAACATATTCTATATAATGTACCTTACCCGACTTTATTTGTTCGAAATTTAGTTCCCGTTCCACGCAATGTTCAGTCAAAAACTTCGATACAGGTAGTTGGCTGCTTCTTTCATTTCCGGTTATACATGAATAGTGAATAGTTCATATTCAAGTGTGTTTCTGTTTGAGTTTCTGCTTTTGTGTGTAAATACAGGTGGTATTTATTAAGATTATTCAAGTTGTGTTGCCCTTAACTAGTCCTAATCTACGTGTGTATGTGTAGCTCTAATTGTAGCTCTAATTGCAATTAGCGAGCTCCCTAATCAGTTGTTGAATTGGTGATAAGCGGTCACCTAGCCTGTAAGTAAGTGGTGTTATACGCGTACATAGTGAGAGTATGGTTATACACATAACTAATACCACGTGATCTAGACACACTGTCCGTAACAGACTGAGACTCTAGAGCGAGTAGGTCGTATTTCCATTACCGGACTGAAAATGAATCCTGTGGCCGGACTGGACCTGATTTCTAGCAAGGTAGCCCAACTGTAGAACCTAGCAAGGTAACCCAACTGTGGAACCGGAGCAGTAGGTATGTAGCCGGAAACCATATTTCCGGTCGGTTCCCAAATCTAGACCCACGCGGTATGTTATTAAAATTGTGAAATTTGCTAATTAATTCGCACATTTGTCAGGGAATGAACCAGATTGGACAGAGCTGAGGGTGAGCTTGATTAATATAGTGACTGTTAGGATAGCAAAGAACACTCTTGTCGACGCTACTGTTCCCTGTGCTAGGTACGAGTTTATATGTTTGTTAGGAGAAGAAATTTTAGTCAGTCTCTCCTTTTAATAATTAAACTAGATAATTTGTTGCATATAATATGAGATCAAACTATCGATTTACAGACAGTCAAACATGTTGCAAGATGACAAACATGTAGCATGGTTACTTGAGGCGTCATCTTCACTCTTCAGTGACATTAGTCTCAAATTATTTCTGATATAGTTTAAAGTATTGAAACCTTCATGTATCTTTAATTGATATAACAATGATCACATCATTAAATGAGAGATTGTCATATCGTAGAGACCACGTGAATTATAGAGGCCGCATGGGGGCAATATTAACAATTATCCACTATTAGTTCGGGAGATATGTATAAGATGTATCTGGAACCATCTGTAAACATTTTTAATAAGATCGTTTCTCAAAGTTCTTAAGAGCCTATTGCAATTGGACCAAACTACGTTGAGAAAAGATCTTCTTACAATTTTTCAAAGACGGTTCTATATCTCCAAAACTATATACAATAAAGATGATTAGCGACAACAACCAACAAATTACGATCCTATTCTCTCAGGACGGCATACAATTTAGCTGGGAGTCCCCTAACAGAGGACCAGATCCTAGAGATCGGAGGAGCTCTTATCTTCTCCCTTCCGGACACCACGGACAAGTTGAGTAATGTTAACGGGGACGCTGTATCAACCTTCGATCTGTTGTTGAAGTCTCTGTATCTGTTGATGATCAAGAACAGACAAGTTGCAGACTTGTGTAGTGCTATGGATAAGGACATTGCTATTTTAGGAGTGTTCCCCAGCTGCTGGGTATTGTTGGGAAGATTCTAGAGATTCAGAGATCGGGCTGAGTAGGTTGGTTTGAGTTAGGGGTGATATTTTTGATTTTTTGTGTTATAATATCCTGAATTGGGAACTTAATGCCCTCGTGCACCCTCTGCAGGTATCAGATAATTAAGACTGAATTTAGTTGACTATATTCTGGATATATTAATAATAAAATATGATTATAAAAGTTAGATTTTGTGTTTGTAACTATCATAACTTTGAAATCGTTAAATTGTTTGATCATTTGAAAAGTTTTTATACTCTCAATTCAAAGAAATATGATATAACTTAGTTTTTTACTAAAATTTAAATTAATTAAATTATCCGTGTGTTGCCCCTAAAATTTTGTTAATGCCTCATTCTGCCCCCCTCGCTTCTTTCTTCTATCCCTAATCTCCAATCAATACATAGTATATTAAATTACTGGGAGATAAGATTACATGACCTGTTCCCATAGCCCTGAACCCGGAATCAGATGGTGTCCAAGATGCCAAAAAAAAAAAAAAGGAAAAAAAAAAGAAAAGCCATCCGATCCGGGTCCGGTTTTGGAATATGGTTAGTAAGAATGTAAGGTAATCATTATTATATAAATAAATATATTGAACATCAGCAACAGTTTTCGTATTTGTCCGTCAGATTTAAGTTTCCTCTTATATTAGATTCGATTGCTGTTATTATGTAATGGGTCGCAAAAAATGGGAAAATAAGTTCTCATTCTTTAGTTTTGAAGTTGTAATTCTAAGTAAAATAGTTAATGTTCTTGAAGTTTATCTCGATTGTAATAATATTTGTGCAGTGGGATTCCCGTATTATTTTATGAGTCGAATTTTGGAATAGCAAACAGTAAAATAGCAATTAGATTGGAGTTTCCATTTCCTCTCGGCGGAAAGTTTGATACGACTTTAAAAACAATCGGGTTTATCGTAGTACCCATTACCTATTATAATTAGCTCTACAAAATCTGTGTTAAAATCAATTAATTTGTAGCTCTCCCACTTTCATGTTTTTTTACCACCTTTTGATTATCAATAACTAAACTGATCAATCAATAAAATTAATTAATCTCTTCGTCGTAATCTCAATACCGAAACATCCTAAAGATATCCTAAAATCAAAACCGTACGCTCAGGTAATGCCACGGCTAAAGAATGTACCTGACTGACGTGGTGCAGACTATCCGAGATGTTTAAAAACCAGAAAAGTACCACTGGTACATAATCTTCTTCATAAAACAAGAAACCACGTGGGGAAAACGTGGGGGCCAGGCACGTGGGCACATCCTCCCTCATCTGACTGATTTTTTTCCCTGTCCACCTTACTGCAAATGTTCTGTACAGTAATTGTTTTTGAGAGTTGTGTCCCCGTGGGACCAGAGGAATCCTTATCAGCTCGGTTAAAAAATGGGACAGCCTTAAACGACGGGAAAAAACTTAATCAGAGAGAAGATCCTCACATAATTCCCTGGAAGAAACTGGCCAGAAAGAGTTAAAAAACCACCGAGGGTTTTTTGCATGACACTCTGGTGGTGTGGTCCCAGACTTCAGTTCCTCATCATGGGGGTTCCTTGAAGAGTTTCCACAGAAATCAAGGGAAAACAGACCACGTGCCTTGTGGAGACAGTGTGGGTGGAGATTAGTCCCTTGGATCAGATAGCGAATAAAAGAGAAATTGTTTTAGTCCTGGTTAAACAGTAATACTACCTACAAAAAACAACTGGTGGGTAAAAGTTCTGTTTGGGCATGAAGAAAGCATCAGAAAGAATGAATATTCCAGGATGAAGATGAAACATTCAGAGAACGATGAACCATTCCAGACTCAAAAGGGGGGATCCAAACTTCAGTGAACGTAAAATGTCAGAGCTCCATACAGTTTTGTGAATTCTGAGCAGGAAAAAAAGAAGACGAAACACAAGATAATTAGAAATCATATGGAAGCGGACATAGACCCCCTTCGATAGAATCGAAATCCGATGTAATCAGTTATTTTGAGAAAACTTTTTGTACTCAAACAGTGACCAGAGGAGCATGTTTGCGAGCGAAACAGTTTCATCAGAATCCGAACGATTCATCTGATGAATTTGTAGCTCTGTTTGACGATCCCTTATGCCCTCAAAAATCCATTCGTTCAAGAGAGCGAGTTGGAATTCAATCTTTTGTAGGTGGTGTGGACAATCCCTGGATTTGTTTTAAGGACAAGAGCACTGTTTATTTATTTTGGAAAGAGGGCCGAGGACTTCCCAGCTCTGATTCAGACTCCCACCCCACCATCAGAAACACCCTCGGAGGTTTTTCCCAGAATTTTTAGTGCCGACCCTCCAGCCAAACAACAAACATGGAAATGTGGGGTCCTTCATATTCTGGTGGAGCAAAAACGTCCTTGACTGGTTTTAAACCCAAATTCTGAAGAAACTTCTTGATTGTAAAGGAGAAGGTAAAATGTCAAAGATTCATCAGAACGACCTGGAGAGACAATATCAGGAGGAAAATTTACCAAGCATCAGAAAATCCCTTTTCAAACGAAAAAGAGTGCTGGGGACCCCTGATTATAATTGTGTTGGGGAAAAATTTTAATGACATTTTAATAAGTGATCACGAAAAAAACTGCCCAAAAAAATGGACATTAAAATTAACAAAGAAATTATCATATTATATTCGTTTTTTTGTTTTAATATATCATAATATAACTTATAGGTAATTATACTGATTTTCCTAATCAAAGTGATTTTTTATATTTATTAACGATCAAATTGTTTTTTTAATTATTACCGTTTTGTTTTTACCCATGTTTATATTATGTCAAAATTTGCTATTCCTTTTTTTTACTGCTGGGAAAATCAGACCCTTTATTCAGATCGTATATGCTACTTTCTTACCTACGGTTTTATATTCTGTATTTTTATGGGAATGGATTGTGGTTATCTTAAATATAATAAAAACGGGTGTTTCCATTTTTTAAGTTTTTTGGGAACCGATTTTCAGATGATTTCCTAAAAAGTTTCACCCAGCCATAAAACTAAAACTTGGATTTTTTCTTCCAAACCTCACCCCTCTCCCCCCCTCCCACCTACAATCCGTTGGGAAAAATATAAATTCAATATTAAAATTCCATTTCCACAGGTTAGCGTTAGGAAGGAAACTGCAACCATGAATAATAACCAGGAATGGTGGAAATGATTACGTGGCATTGCCCCGAGAACTTTTTGTGGTGTAAATATTGATGAACTTTTATCATCAAAGCTGATTAATTTTTAATAAAGCAAGTGAACGTAAATTGGCGAAACGTCCTATGAGAGTGAGTGTGTGTTTTTTTAGTAAAAACTGTGCCCCCAAAGTCAAAGAAAGTGACTCAAAAAATCCAAAACAACAAAAAGTCCTGATCCGACAAAACCAGTAGAGGATGATCACTCGTTGGTATGCTTCCAACTTATGGACCAAAACGAATAATTTAAACAGACCCTTTCCCCCTCCCTTTCCCTTTGATAAAAAGAGCTCCGCTGAGTTTGGAAAACAATTTTTATTGGAGGGATCTGACAAAGATTGTAACTTGTAGGAAACCGGTGGGTTAAACTCTACTTTTTGAAAAAACTAGTTATTGCTGTAGAAATGTTTTTTCTAAAACCGATTTTAAGACACGAAAGGTGGTGCTCACTATCAGGTTCCAGAACGCATCTTAATGGACAAATCCACAAAACCAATATTGGAGCATCTTAAAGAGAAAAAAATCAGGCACCATGGCAAAAATGGCTCCTCCGCAGACAATCCCCTGCACAATTGTCCCTCGGAGAGAAGACGTCCAAATTCTCTCGGATATTATTTTTTTTATCTCCAAAAGCGAAATTTGGTTTCGTTGCTTGATAAAATTCCATGGCTAAAGTCCTCGACATGGAAAAACCAAAATGCTCCACATGAGAATTGGGCGAAAAGCCCATCATGAAAAGACCCAGAGCTTTTCTGTCCGTTTACAATTGTTTGCCCTCTCGATACCGACTTAACTCTAATATAGCGCCGCCGAAAACGAATGGGTTTTCAAAATTTCCGCAAAAACGATAGAAGAGAATTTGTGAAGAAATGAAAATTGAATGGGAGTTGGAAACTGGGCCCCTGAAATTTTGGGGTGGAAAAAAAGTTGGGGCAAAGCATTTTGCTCCTGGGGGCCGCAAGAGTAAAAAATGGGTTTAACATCACAAGAAAGAAACAATCGAAAACCCTTGAATAACTCAGCAAGGTTCCGAAAAAGATTCCTTTAAAGGGCTCCTGAAGGAGTATTTTTATACTCCTTTATAAAGAACTTTCCGGTCGAAACGAACACTGCAGGAGTTGAAGGGGGGGAAAAAAATATTCAAGGATACGAACATCTTTGCAACCCTGTATAAAATATAGACCAGATCTTCGTTCCTTAAGGAGAGGGCGAAGATCGATACCGAATCGCTTGGACCTCCCTTTACGAATTGATCCGGGGGAAAACAGGTCCACCTTCTTTCTTGTAGTTTTATGGATCAGGGTTTTGGGAAGACAAATCCCCAAGATATATTAATTTAGAGTCTGCCAAACGGGTTATTGTTTAGTGTTTTACAAGACGCATGAAATTAACCGTTTTTTTTGTCTCCCCCTTAAATTTTTTGGCAGAAAAAAGGCAGATGTGAATTTTTCAAAGGAAAATTTATTTGATTTTCGTTAAGTTGTTTTTTAGATTTAATCAAACTTTTCCAAATTTTTTTTTAGTCCCTCAGTATTTATTATTTAAGTTTTTCCATGAAGTACACTTTACAGCCTATGTTTCATGAAAATTTTTAAATCACTTTTAAATTATTTTTTTATTTTTTTGCTATTCCCAGCGTTTTTTAACCGTTTTTTTAAATTAAGTTTATTATGCCCTTTCATAAACATATTTTTAAATTTTAGGTATTATGCCTAATAAAATTTCTTGTATTAGCAAAATTAAATTGCGATTTACTATCATTCTTTTAAAACGTTTTTTAATGTCAGAAAGGGCAAAATGAATTCTTTGGATCAATCGTAAGTCCAAAATTTTTTAGTGTTTTTTCTTTGCAGACTATCGGAAAACCCGGGAAATCCTAAAAAACAGTCCCCAAAAAGTCCCCCGAAGCAGAAGTTGTTTTAACTTGTTCGAGGATCCACAGCATCCAGTCCAAATTAAAAATGAGTTTTTTTTTCATAAAAAGTAACACCTAAAATGAACAAAAAAAAGTTTAAAGTAAAAACAATTATAGTATCAAAATTAAATTTTATAATTTAGTGGGAAAAACAACTTTATAAAAAAATTTGTCACATAATTTCATTACAAACCTATTGCAGATCGCCCAGTTTTAAAACTGATAAAAAAACTGTCATCTTTGCTTTATAGGAAATTAGGGAGGAACGACAGAGACTAAGATCAGAACGAGGTTTTTTTAATCGGATTCTTGTGTAATTCGAGGCGTGTTTAACAGCCGCGCCGGTGGATCAAGCAATGGGAACCGAAACCAGAATATATCTGAGAATACAGCCATGATGATATCAGAAAATTAAAGATTTACGTGTTGTTTTTTTTGAGATGAAGTCCGGAAAATTAATTGAAGCAGAAAATCGATTAATATCAGTAAGAGCAAAACCATGGAAGAATCTCAGCTAAAAACATCCATAAATAAACAGAAGATATCAAAGCTGAATTAAAAAAGCAGGGTCCTAAATGCTAATCTCATAAAAGCAGAGGTGGTTTAAAAAGGGAAAATCCCGGAGATACAAAAAAAAAAGAAAATCCTGAAAATCCTGAAGCCAGGGGAGGTGTTTGTAAAAATGTTGTCCCCCCAGTTTGTAAAAGATGATTTCACATGGTGATGCTTCCAATTTACAGAAAATGGTTAAAAGAACAATGACCCCTGAAAATGCAACAGGGGGGCAAAGATAAGGCACATAGAATGAAGAATGTGACGATCCAGTGGGAGAGATGCAACGTTGTTCACCTGACATTACTAAGTTCTAATAAGTCATCTTAAAACCTCAGAGCTCGACAAGCCCAAAGCACTTAAATGTCCGTCCCCCAATATCTTATAATAAAGATCAGCCAAGAAGAAAGCGAATAAAAACCCAATTTCGAATGCTCACAAATGCTCCCCTTATGTCACTTCTAATAAAGGTAACTTTTAACAGATCATTTAAAAAACTCATACCAGAGTGAAAAAACCCTCGTCCGATCTCTAGAAAAATCAAAAAGACTCCTCAGAAAAGGTGAAACCACCTTATAATTGCCCTGGAGTACTCGTATACAAGCACTTACCAAGACACATACATTGAACCACCTTAAAACTCCACGATTCTCCTTTCCCAGTGCCAAACGACTCAGGTCTAATGAAAAGAAAACCTCATAAATGTTCGTTTTTTGGCAACTATTCTGCAAGCTTTTCAAAAAGTGTCATCTTGGTGTCACCAAAGAGTCCCCACACGGGAGGAAAGACCCTTCAAAATGCACAGAATGGTGACTACACTGCTATTTTCAAAACATAATCTCACAAAAACCCACCAAAAGAAGACACACGGGGGAAGAAAGATCGTACAAAATGCTCATATTGCTCCGTATGCTGCTTCAGTGGCAGGGACCTCTTTTCTCGACCATGGTGGCGGATCCATAAGGGCGGAGAAAACCCTACAAATGTCCCTGAATTGTACTTTCACTTCAAAATCAGAGACACATCGCCTGAATTAAGACAATCAAGAAAAAAGGATTCATTGATAAGCCTGAATTTGTGGTTTATTCCTGGACCAGAAAAATATAATAGATTGTTTTTTTTTTTTGAACTGCTTTAAAAAGTAACCCTTTTAAAATTGGAATCATGCAAAATTGGGGTCCTTTTAAACCCATTAGGGACGAACGAGTTTTTAAAGTTTGCTGATTATTTGATGCCGTTTTAACACACTAGGTCACTTTTTAAACAGCAAAATGAGATATCCAAAAAAGCTAATCTGTATCTCGGTTTACTTTAAAAGATACAGCTATGGTCGGGATACGACCCTCTCGTCCGGGTCCAAACCCCCCCCCCTTTTTTTTTTTTTTTTTAAAAAATACAGGGTAGGGTCCCCCCCCCATTAAAAGAAACCCCCCCCCCGGGGCCCCCCGGGGGCCCCCCAAAACAAAACCCCCCTCAAAAAAGGGATTTTTTTCCCCGGCCCCTTTAAAATTCCTTGGGAAAAAAAAAGGAAAGTTAAAAAAAAGGGGAAAAAAAGCCGGTTTTGCAAAAATTTAAAAAATATAAAAGGGGGGCCAATAAACTGGTGGTGGGGCCCCTAAAACCCTTTTTAAAAAAAAGAGGAAAATTTCCCCGGGGCCCCCTTAAAAAGGGCCCCCCCTCGGCCCCACTTTGGGCCTTTTTTAAACTACAAAAAAAAATTTCCAAAAAATTAAAATTTTTTTTGGAAAAATTTAAGGCCCCAAAAAAAAACAATGGGCATCCAAAAGTGCCAAAAATTGGGGGCCCCCCCCCAAACCAAAGGGAAAACCATCCCTAAAACCTGCCCAAAAAAAAAAACCCCTTTTTAAAAAAGGGTCCCCTTAAACGGGGCCCCCCCCTAAAAAAATCCCCAAAAATTTGGGAAATTTTAAATTTTAAAATTTTAAAAAAGTTTTTTGGGGAAAAAATTTTAAAACAAAAAATTAAAATAAAAAAAAAACCCCCGGGTTAAAAAATCCCCTTTGGGGCCCCCCCTTTTTCCTTCCCTGGGAAAACCGGGGTTTGAATTTTAAAATTTCCTTTTTAAAACGGAAACAACCCGGGGTCCCAAAAACAAAAACCCACCCCGGAAAAAGGTTTTAACCGACCCCTTTAAAATTTTAATAAAATCCCCTGGCCCCCCTTCCAACCATTCCCCGAAAAAAACAAAAACCCCCCTAAAACCCCTTTTTTTAAATTTCCCCCCGGGAAAAAAAACCCCCCGGGGGGGGAAAGAAAACCCCTAAAACCCTCCATGAAATCCTGGATTTTCAAAGGGGGGAAAACGGGAAGAAACCACGCCCCCCCCCCAATCAACTGGGGGAAAAATTAAAAGGAAACGAAAATTTGGGTTGAAAAGGAAAAAGGTGGGGGTTTTTAAAATTTGCTGATTTTTACATGCCCCCTAAAAGTTTTCCCCCGGGGAGGGTAAAAAAAACAACGTGCCCCATCCTTTTTTCCCCCAAACCCCTAAAAAAAAGGGCCCAAAAGGGAAAAAAAAAAAAAAAAAACCCCGGGCCCCCCCAATTTTTGATTTTTTTTATGGGGGTGGGCCCCAAATCCCAACCCCCCAAATTTCCCCCGCCTCCCTTTTCCTTTTAAAATTTCCCCAGGGGCCGGTTTTAAAAATATTTCCCTAATCACTTATTTGGGGCAATTTTTTTAACCCCCCCCGGCCCCCCCCCCAAAAATAACAATAAAACCTTTTTAAAAGTTCCCCCAAAAAATTTTACACTAGCCCTAAAAAACAAATTTTAAAAAACCCCCTCCCCCCCCGGGTTTTTAAATAAAAAACCTTTTTTTTCCGTTTTTTGGAAAAGCTTTCCCCCCGGGTTTTTTGGGGGTTTTAAAAAAACCCAAAAAAACCGGGGGTTAAAATTTTTTTCTGAGGAAAATTTGAAGGTTTGGGGGAAAACCCCCCCGCCCCGCCCAAATGGGGGGGGGGGGGGGGGGGGGGGGGGGGGCCCCTTTTTTCCCTTTTTTCCCCTTTCCTTTTTCCCCAAAAAGGCCCGGGTGGGGGGGGGTGGGAAGGGCCCAACCCCGGGAAAAAAAGCAAAAATTTTGGGGGTTTTAAAATATTTTAAATTTCCCCCCTTTTAACTTTTTTGGAAAAGGCAAACAGATTTTGGGAAAAAATTTGGGGGTTTAAAAAATAATGCCCCCCAAATTTTACCGCCCCCTTCTTTTCCCCCTATTTTTAAACCCCCAAGGTTTTTCAGGAAATAATCTCCGGGGAAAAAAACTTTTGGGTTTTAGGGGGGAATTTTTTTTTTTGAGTGAACCCCTAAAAAAAGGAAAAACCCCCCCCGTGGGGGGGGCCCCCGGGGGGTCCCCCCCAAAACGGGTTTTTTTAAAAACAAGGGCCCCCCATACCCCCCAAAAATTTCCGGGAAAAATTGGGAAAAGAAAAAAGTAAAAAGAAACCTAAAAAAAGCCAAACCCAAAAACATTAAAAAAGGGGGTTAAAAATTTTTCCCAAACCCAAAAATTTTGGAAAACCCAGGGGGGCCCAAAACTCCTTTTTCCCCCTTTTTTGGGCCCCACCAAAGGCCCCCCCCGGGGGCCCTTTCGGTTAAAAAAAAAAAGATTTCCCCCGGCCCACCCAAACCCAAATCCAGGACGCCCAAACCCCCGGCCCCCAAAAGGCCCCGTCCCCCCCGGGGGGGGTTTTTTTCCACCCCCGCTTTTTTTTTATGGAAAATGGAAAGAAAAATGCCCTTCAGTTTGGGGCCCCGGATCCCCCCAAAGGGGGGCTTTTTTTTTGGTTTAAACCCCCCCGGGGGGGGGGGGTTTTTTGTGGGAATTTTTAAAACCTTAAAAGAGTGGGCCCCTTTCCTTGGAAAAGGTGGAAAAAACCCTGAAAAAATTAAAAAGACCCCTGGGGTTTAAAAAATTCCCCCAAATGGGGGCCCTTATTGGGGAACCCCGTTTGGGGTCGAATTTAAAAAAAGGGTTAAAAACAACGGTTTCAGGAAAATTAAAAGGGCCAAAAATAAAAAAACAAAGTTTTTTTTTTTTACCCAAAAAAATTTTTTGGGGAAAAGTTTTTTTACAACAATTGGGGAAAATTTTTAAAAATTTTTCCCAAATTTTTTTTTGGGGCCCCCAAGGGGGCCCCCCTAATTTAACCCCCCTTTAAACCGTTTTTTTTTTTTGCCCGTTTTAAATGATTTAAATTAACCCCTTGCCTTGGGGAAAAAGGCCCCCAAAATTTTTTTTTGGGAAATTAAAAGAAAAGTTTTCCCCTGTTTTTTTTAAAGGGGGTTGGGAAATTTCCCCCGAAATTTACCCTAGGGGGGCCCCTTGCCGTTTTAAAAAAACAAAAGTGAGCCCCCGGAGGGTTCCCTTTAATTTAACCCCCAAAAAATTTCCCCTTTTAAAATTTCCCCAAAAAAAATTTTTAAAATCCCAACCAGGGAAAAAAAAAAAAAATTTTTATCCCTTTTTGGGGGTTTTTTTTTTTAAATTAAAAGCCCCCACAAGGTTTTTTTTTTCCAAAAATTAAAACCCTTTTTTTGGGGGTTTTAGAAGTTTAAAAACCCCCAAAAAAAACCGGGTTTTTTTTGGGGGCCCCCTTTTTGCGAAAACCCCGGAAAAAAGGAAAAGGGTTTTGTAAAGGCCCCAACCGCCCCAAATTAGTAAACAAGCGTTCCCCCCAGCTTTTGTTTTTGGGGGGAAAAATTTTGGGGTTAAAACCAAACCCCGGGGCCTTTTTTTCAAAATTTTTCCCCCAAAGGGGAAAACGTTTTTCCCCGGCCCCCAAATTTTTTGTTTTCCCCCAAAAAAAATTTAAACCCCCACATAAAATTTAAAAATTTTTCCCCCAACAAGGCAAAAAGTTAAGTGAAATAAATTTTTCCAATTAAAAAACGAAACAATTTAGTCCCCCAAATTTTAAATTTTTAGTGATTAATTGGGTCCCTCGCCTGGAAAGTCCCCCCCTAGTACCCCAATCAATTTTTTGAGCATATTGCGAGAGTTTTTTAGGCGGTTTTTAAAATATTTTTTGGTTTGTCCCCCCCTATAGCCCCCCAAAAAAAGGTGATCCCCAAAAAAGACCCCTTCGTCCCCCAAAAGGGGTTTTTTAAAGGGCCTTTTTTTTTTAAAAGGGGTTTTTTATTTGAAAAAATAGGGTTATTGGAAAAAATCTTTTCGGGGGTTTTTTTTTTTTTTTCGGGTTTTTCCCCGGCAAAAACGGGGGGTTTTCCTGGTAGTTTTCACTGTTTCCATTTTTTAAACCCGGTATTTTTTTAAAGGGGGGAAAAAAGGGGGGGGTTTTTATTCAGGGTTATTAACAAAGAGGGTTTTTTTCCAGAGAAAAAAACTGTTTTAAGTAAAAAAGTACTCCCAGAGGTTTTTAAAAGTCTGTCCCCCAGGTTTGGCCCCTTAAAAATCGGGTGGTTATTACCGGGAAAAAGAAAATTTGGGGAGTTTAATACAAATTTTAAAAGGTAGTGAACTATAAATAGAGTAAAAGGTAGTTGAAAAAAACTATTTTTTTTACCGGGGGTTAAAATCGGTGTGGGGTGAGAAAAATTGAGAGGGTATTTTGGATTTCACCGGTTGAAAGTTTTGAGTTTTTATTTACTTTTCCCGCCCGGGTTAGCCACTTGTCGACACCCTCCCCTTTTACCCTCACCCCTTTCCCCCCCA
>NC_087080.1:2065744-2076440 GCF_026151205.1 Bolinopsis microptera | reverse complement strand
ACAAACTATTTTTAGTGAACGTTCCGTACGTTCACTACAACTAAGCTTAATATTAATAATAAAAATTAATAATGAACGGTTTTTGCTCAGAATTTACCAACAGTTGGTCTGTATTTATGTTTGACAATATCACACTTTATAGAACATTTATTTGAACAAAACATGAATTCTTCTTTTATTTAGCAAGACTAAACTGCCCTTTATAATTCTAGACTCCCCATTTTTCCAACCTAAAATTTAGGAAGCCCGGCTCTTTTGATGAAATTGTTGACATTTTGCCCAAATATTTGTCCGTCATCGATCATGATGAGCGGTCGTTTGTGGCATGAATCTGTCTGTTAAAAAAAAATAGACAACAACATACAGTTTCCAATTCAACTCACAAAGTAATCAATGGAGCTAGTACGCTCGACACATTTAATGACTCTCTTTATCTTTAGATCATGGAAATTAACGACCTCAAAATTGGCAAAGCTTTTCCTAATGGTTTTGGGGTCGTCATAGTCATACCAACAGGGACTTGGTCTAATAGACCATGTTTCTTCTATCCCTTCTTCGTCTATCCCCCAAATTTCACATTTAATTGATTTGGTTGGGAGGGAGTTTTTATCTAAAAATAAAGTTGCGGAGAATGCTGTATTACAGTCTGCTCTGAAGAATGCATATATTCATTATTTCATCGGACATTATCCTCGATAAATCACTTTGTGCCAAGGTGAAGATAACAAAAAACGACAGTATCGTCTGTAAGTGTAATTATAAAATTATACAGAATGCTACAACTCAGCTCTGGCACACAGACTCTCCTTATATAATAACATCTATTTATAAACGAAAGAGCACATAAAGTAACCTGGCACGCCAGTCCCTGTGCGCGGCGCTCTTTTCAAGCTTCCTGAACACCATTACCTGGGGACCCCAGGCTATTATGTTCATAATAAAGATTCGGTGGAATGACAGGCTGAGCGCCGCCCAGTAAGAACACCATAGTAACACCATAGTAACACCATTATATCACCATAATAACATTATAGTATCACCATAGTAACAGTTAACACCATGTAATACTAATAACGGGGGTGATGCAACGTCAATTAATGTCAGTATTCCATAAAAACCCCAAACTGACATTGACATTAATTGACATTAATTGACATTAATTGACATTAATTGACATTAATTGACATTAATTGACATTAATTGACATTAATTGACATTAATTGACATTAATTGACATTAATTTGTCTTGAAATTTGAGATTATCATTATTCGATACATATTCAAGATATTCACGTCTATCATGTAAGTTAGACCGGTTCAAAAAAACAAAGTCCTTGAATAATTATGAGTATGTTCTTATCTGTTGATCCTTAGGTTCAAAGACCACCAAAAAAAATTTCAGCTTCCAACTCTTCCATCTTCGGTCCCCACCGGCCGCGCCCATATTTTATTGTTTTCTTGATACTTCGGCGGCGCGCGCTTCGCGCGCGAAAAGTGGCATGCAACGTATGTCAATTGTTTTCTTATACAGGTAAAATATTTAGAATCGGCTTTTTTAGTATGAAGGAGTAATGTTAGCTGTTTAAGATTCGTTATTCAAATATAAATGTCATGAAGGCATTTCGTTTAGTGGGTTCTAAATTCTGATGATGTTGAAAACCACGCCCTTGGATGGCCACGCCCATTTAAGAAAATTAAATTTCGGAAAACCGTATTATTTTAGTTTTATTGTTTAATGATCTGAATTTTTTCACATTTCACATTTCCATATGTGATAGTAGTGAATAAATTGATGATATAAACGTTCTAAAGTGCTAAAAATATGGTAGAACTACATAATCTCTGGTCGAAAAATATCGTGTCAATTAATGTCAGTATTCCAAAATTTTGTAAAACTGACATTGACATTAATTGACATTAATTGACATTAATTGATATTAATTGACATTAATTGACATTAATTGACGTTGCATCACCCCCGTAATAACACCATGAATATGATAACACCATTACTCATTAGTCATCATGACTAATAATACTGGTAATACAACTACATTTAACTACAAGTACAGTAATTATAAGTACATGCTATAAGTTCAGCTAATCAAATGTAATTATAACTCCGTGTCTGATGTAGTGAATCTAAAATATGGGTATAAGCTGACTATTGTATACATTTTGTTTGTCTTATAGTTATACTATAATTTCCAGTTATGTTTTCTATATTTACCACAGTCTCCTTTCATTTTCATCAGCTCTTGTTATTCTTCAAGTGATTGGGTTTGTTTCTTTTGACGATCCTTTTACCATCTACACCAAGACTAAAAGTCGGTTACTCGTACTTGGATAATGAATATTCAGAATGACAACGAAGATACTATCTGCCCTAGTTACTTATACTTGTCTGGCTAGCTAGCTATCCACAGGTCAGTCCGGCAGTGATTGGCAGTCTGTTAAAACCTCCTTAGGCTGAATATTATGCTTGCTTCTCATTTGATCATGACTTATAATTTGTGTCATAACAAATGATGGCCATTTAAAATCCCTTTTTGAATCACCCTGAATATAATAGTGTATATATTAGAAATAAGTTTCGTTATCAGCATCCGTGCACCAAGCCCTTAACTCGCTGAAGGACTTTCTTAGTTCCGGCCCGGCATGGTTAATGCAATTTTGTATTAGTCAATTCATTTTTAGAAAACATCTATCGAATGAGGAGATTATATATCATTAGGTTTATCCTGTATTTATTAATTTCCTGAGAAATTCTTTTTTATTCTAAGAATTTCGATGGCTTAAACTTAATTTTATGGAATCAGCACCATACGTGATTTTCCTAGAATAATTTATTCTTTGAATTATCCTTTTAAATAGTGAATACGGTCTTTGCATGATTACAAATCACCACAGCCACGTACATGTGGAGCCTTCAGACATGACTCCGACATCGGAGGTAACTCTAAATTTCAGTTAACTCTGTCCAGTCAAGAAGGAAGATTAAACTGTTTGGTGTGCCTGGTTGATGTATGGTTCTTACCGTTCTTTTTCCTCTACCTTTGCATTAACATGGGGTCCTTGAACTTAGTGACTATAAAGTTCAAGGACCCCATGTTAATTTCAAAACACCACCGATTTCTCTACAAATTAATAAGGATAATCCGTAAAAAAAGCTAAAATATCACCTCTCTAAGGCTAACGTTTATATCTATGGCTATTTCTGTGTTTAAGATGCCGGATAATGAAGGAACGTAATTACATTTTCTCAAAAACTTTCCGGAGTCTTCGCCCTTTTAGCACAACAGGCCCTTAGCCGAGGCTGGCCTGTCAGAGGATTCTGGCTACGTGGCTGACATCTCAATCATCAGCAGCCGACCTTTCATGATTTTTGGGTAAGACTAAATATAATAAAGTAATAAGAACCTATGGCTATACCTATTACCTATAGATATTTATTTCTCTTTTGTATTTTTAAATATAAAATATATGGCTTAGCTTTAGCTTTGTTAGTTAGAGGGAAGACACGTGTCTGCTATCACAGTCACATTCACAATCACAGTCACAATCACAGCTACAGTCACTAACTACTGATGAATCGTCCACTGCACTCAGTGAGAAAATCACTTACAACCGCTCACGAGATGAGCTAACTTGATTCCCCCTTGACTTCAGTACGTTACTTTTTGTCATTCTATCAGGTTCTATCACGTTCTTTTGTCCTCTGAGGAAATGGTACTTCTACTTACTTTCCAAGAAAATACAAATTACTTTGGAATTGTGCTCTCTAATTTTAGTCTAAACATCAATAGTGGAAGTGCCATTTCCAAGCGGCGTGATGTATAAGTTATCAAATATTGTTTGTTTGATCTCATTATGTGTTGGAGACCACAGCATGACCTCTTTAGTCCGTCTCTGTGAAATGTTATATTTGTAATCTGATCTTGTCTTGAATTCAATTTCGATGCATCCATTACTGAGTAGGAAGTAATCCTTCATCTTTTCTTTGAATTGCGCTTTTTCTTACCAATAAAAGTATTTCCAGTGAGCTCTAATGATATGTATTCATTTCTAATTTTCTCAGTACTTTTACGTCAGGATCTAAGTCTAACCATTTATCATTTGATTTATGGTTAGACACGACTTTTTTCTGTTTGGTTCATCCTCATTTTGCCAGTTGGTAACCCATACATGCAGGTAACTAATTTCACTTAAAAGACAGTAGAGTTTCTTATCGCGTAGTAACAAAATTTATTCCATGCTTGGCGGTTTTATCAATTCTGTTTTCAGATTCTGACGTCTCACAAAATTAGATTTTCTTATCTCCACGTAGAAATGTGAATTTAAGCGGGAAACTTTGGTAAAAAAGGTCATAATCCAGTTGTGAATTGCGCGGGTAGTTTCTCACCGTCAGTATTTAAATAATCTCTCTAAGTAAAATGACGTTTTACTTACTTAGTTTAACCGATGCTAATTTCTGTGTCTAGTAAATCGTGTACATATATTTTAATTAAAGTTATAATATGTACTAGACACGACACGCAAAGTTATAATATATACTAGACACGACACGCAACGGATCTATTTCAGATTGCAGATATACCCAGCAATGAGTAATGTTGATGACAGTTATTATTAAGTTATTGTTTTATGTTGAATTATATTACATTTAGTGGAAATTAGATTTGTGTGGCTGCAAAGTCCGGCTTACATTATTTCGCTCGCCCAAAAATGTTTAAAACATCACGTGGATTGGGCTTTTACGCTTTTGCAGTCCAACTAAACGGTCATACCTAAATCCCAATCCTAATCCTAACCATGACCCCAAAGATAACCATAACACTAACCACAACGTGACCACTGACCAAACCAGGTTTTGCCCATAGCTCCTCGGGAAAGCATTTTAACCCTATGTCAAGGGGGTGATTCGGAATCAGTGTTTAACAATACAGTGATCTAAGTTACTTTCATGCCCTCAGAGCTCGTTCGCAAGATTTATTTTTCTAAATTTGGGCGGGCGTTTTAATGGGAGCGGTAAAAGTCCCTATTCAAAGGTCATTGTATAATGTATTACTATTACATAATATGTAAGTGTTGCTAGAGGTCATTAGAGGTACACAAAGTATAATATACTGTATGTACTCACTCTACAGGATGGAGATAGCTGTGTTGTCACATTTACATAAACACCTCCTGAAGTTGCTCTCTTACCTGAGAATTGCCACATTTTGTTCAGTTTTGTTGGGTTTGTCAGGCTTTTATTGTCTTAACAGAAAGATGGCCTAAAATTAGTTTCGGTTCTGAGAATCGCCACATCTTTTTAGGTTTTGTCGGGTATATAAGGCTCTTACATAAAAACTGTAACTCTCTCGAATCTGAGAATTAGCACATTTTCTTAAGTTATTTGAGCTATAGGAACTATAGCCATAGGAGCGTTCATTAATCATATCTAACTTCTTCCAGCAAATTTCACGTCCCTTGCTTCGACGTCACTTTTAGGAAACACACATTTTCTCCTGTGCTCTTTTCGTTGGCCTTCATCATACAGTAGGTGAGGTTAAGAAAATGAACCAAGATGCTCGATAATAACTTTAAGTATAAGTGATAGTGTGCTGTGTGGGCGAGTTTGTGGTTGGTCAGATGGGGGTATTTTGAGCTAATACTTCGGCTAAGAAAATGGCATCAGTCATAGAATGATGAGCTTTGTATCGTCTTGTACTTTGTTCCGTTTTGCAAGGCCTCCGGTAATTTTTCTATTCACAAATTTGCATGCTACACCTTTGATATGACCCTCAAAGGTTGATAATTATCAGTTCAAACAAGTATCAAGCCAATTTACCGTGCTTTTAAACAAGCCTGCTGTTAATACGCAACACAATTTTAAAATTATTGCTTAGCAGTAGGATTACTCGACCAATCCGGCTACTCCCGGAATATAGTTGTATCTGTTCACGTGCTGCTCACGTGCTGCCCACGTGCTGCTGTTGCAGATAGTATAGTTGAAAACTAAATTACGGATTTGTACGTGGTAGAGGATAAATTTGATTTGGAATATATCGATCACAGTGCTGGCAAGCACGAGCGGTGTCTTTATTGGGGGTATACTATGTACCCCCTTTACTATTGTACCCCCTTTACTATTATACCCTCTTTACTATTATAACCCCTTTGGTACTCGTCGGAAGCCTCTTTCGTGCACGCGAAGCGTGCACTCCGGCCGCCTCCGGCAGGAGTTTTTCAGGAATTAAGACTCATCGGAAGTCGTTCAGCAGATTTATTTTTAGTTCAAAACATTCTAATTTGATGTCAAAGATGACAGGAATAAAAATAGTTATGTTGAGATTTTTAAGAAATTTGCATAAAATAGTAAAAATACTCGCCAGCACTGTTATACGAAATTCGGTAAAAAACCCAAAATCGCCATATTCAGGTGCCTTAAAAACCATGTTAAAATTGAGTTAGAGATCTGAAATTTTTCAGGGCGTCTAGACGTTGACCAAATCGACTGCAAAAAAAGTTTCAGGTTTCAGGAGCATCGGGAAGTGGGTTTTCTAGAACCCCTGTTTTACGATAGATTGTCGTGATACATATATACATATATTCAGGGATAGACGCTTTGCCAGTCAATTGTAACCTGTATTTAATTGTCCATAGATTCAAAAGTATAAAAGATACAGCCATTTCCGACCACAGGTCTTGCAAATGATTGTTTATACTTTAGTTTACATTGTATAAAAAAATTATATGACGTCATAAACACCCCTTGATGACGTCATCAAGTTAACCGTTTTTAAAACTTGATTTTTGACAAAGTAATAACTTTTAAAATTAATTTTAAACCATTAAGGAGTAATTTTATTCAAAATCTGAGGAAATTTTCATCTTAGATAATTGTTCAAGCATTCTGAAAATCTACCGGAAAGTTTTTCTAGCTTGCTCCTTCATAAAGATATTCGTCATTGAAGTTTGTGCTTTTTTGAAGAATTATTTTATAAAAACGTCAATTTTGCGATTTAGTATTCTCTGGTGTTGGGCCATGCCTTGGGTTGTGGAGCTCAGTTCTGCTTCCTATAGGTATAAATTGTGTCATAGGCTAGTTTTAAAGTTGAAAATCGAAAAGTTGCACACGTTGGGACACGCCCAAATTGATAGAAAATCGCTAAAATCACTGAAAATTGCTGTTTTCGTCATTTTCTGTCAACTTTAGAGTGCCGTTGTGATTACAGTTCTTCTTAAAACACTTTGAAACTTTGCATGCTTATCAAGCTATATATAATTATAAAACAATTACATGCAAAAATTTACGGCGATTCAATATTGGATGCGCACGCAACGTCTGCTCAAAGTTTGCACGTGCGAAAGGTGAGAATTTTGCTCATTCGTGATTTCCAACAAATTCTGCATTGCCACGACAGTTTAATGTCATTATATATGAATTTAATGCCAACTTGAATGAGTATTAAGTGGCATATTCAGTCAGTGATCGACCGATATGCTTCCCTAAACACAAGGAAATGTTTTTAAAGGATAGATTTCGAAATCGTTGAAACTTCCTCCTTATTAATGAAGATATCAGTTTATATTTCGACTTTATAAAGTACCCTGACATTATAATCAAAAAGAGATGATATTTTACCAAAACCCATAATCATGGGTAGAGTGGACCGCTGTCAGTGTCTCTCTTTCCCAAACAAAAGGAAATGATATTACTTTGATTGACCGTTCTCAAATGCAAAATGATACCGAGAATGAAATCGGTCGCTCGCTTTTCCCATTCATTTACAATTGTAATAGATTAAGAAAAACTACCCAAAGGCAGCTGTACTCGGCAATGAAGATTCAATAAACTTCAGCTAATTCAATAAGTAATACTAATAACTACCACCCTTACCCCGAAATACTAGGTATCGACCCGAACGCAACCCAAAGAGATTTTTACAGCATCTGATTGATGTAATCAATCGAAACTTATTACAATTCGTAAGCCGTGAATGAATGGGAAAAGCGAGCGACCGATTTCATTCTCGGTATCATTTTGCATTTGAGAACGGTCAATCAAAGTAATATCATTTCCTTTTGTTTGGGAAAGAGAGACACTGACAGCGGTCCACTCTACCCATGATTATGGGTTTTGGTAAAATAATATTCCAGAATAAGAGATAAAGTAGTGCCTGATTACATTTACTGTTGTGACTTGTGCGTGGCAATTTTGCTATTTGATTACCTATAAACCTCCTCTTATTTTGCATTTTTCCCTGACTTTATTTCCAATTTCAACCGGCCTAACAGGTTATTATCATGTCTGTTAGTTGGAATTTGTTGGCTTTTAAACTTAAAGTTAAAATGAATTATCATTGATAGTACTGGTGTTTCATTTAAATAATCACTCAGCTAAGGCACCCTGCAAATCACATAAAATATGGCTGTCCCCACCGGAAAACAAGGTCTCAGAGGAACGTTCGATTCCTGGAACAACGACAGCAAAAAAGTTACCACCCTTGAATCTAACCACAGGTAGGGGTTTCCACGAATGCTGTAACGGAAATAAAGCAAATTATAGTCTGAATTCCTTTTAAACTCCTTAGCAAATTAGTTTGAATTCCTACTCATTTGTACCAGTTATCGGTTAAGTTCAATAATATAGTTTTTGAGTCCCAAATTGCATTACATACAATCACTGATTAACAATTCCATCACCCAGAAACTAAACTCTAATCTCCTCCAGACAGTCGGTATCGGAGCACCTGACCACGTTCAGGACCACAAAAGAAACCCAGAACAATACCCAGTCTGCCCTGCAGAACATGTTTAAGCAACAGACTGCCACCAACGGCAACAAGAGAACCACTTCCGGGACCGGCAACACTTCTTCCAACACTTCTGTAAGTGGTTGTGAGCTGCAGATAATTTATCGTTCATTTATAATTATCTGATAAATAAGTTGAATATTTTTTGTTTTATAATATATTTAGTCTTTTATAAACCTTAAAAACACACGTGCATTAACTTACGAGATGTATTCTTGTTCGACATAATTCTGGTGACCTGAATGATTTGGGAACAATGAAGTAGTGACAGAGCTTGCTTATTTTTAATGTCCAAAATCATTTTTAACATTTAAAGCAATTTATGATCGAATACTGGTGTTGATCATTAATTGTTTGATGAATCATATTTATAACTTACTATATTGATAAATTGATAGTAAATCGATTAAGTCATAATATTAATTAAGGAAAATACGTGAAAACTAATCTGGGGAAAATAATGATGGTGACCTAAGTTTTGGTAGTCCGAAAGAATGGTCTTTTTTTTCGAAAATCCACCGACTTTCGTACCACTTAAATATGTCTCGTAAGGTAATCAGTTTTGTTTATATATTTCCTTCTTTTCCAGGGTTTGAACAAAGCCAACGAAAAATGTTTCTGTGGCAAACAACACAGTGGTGGTAGAAGAGAGTGCAGCTGGTTCTGTTAAACTCATCGCAAGACTTGGCACCATCACGTGACGTCATCACGTGACGTCATCGCGTGACGTTGTAACGTGACGTCATGCGTGCAGCACGGCTTGGTTTTGCGTTTGTGCTTCTATGTATTTTACCACACTTTGTGTACGTTATCACGGGAATTAAGACATTTCACAATGTTTGTGGTTATAACAAATTTGATGGTGTCATCGGTTAAATTTTTTTTCTCTCTCAGAAGAGACCTTATGAAATATTTCCCATAAAGGGACTTGAATAAACAATCATTAAATAAATGTTTATGTCGTTATTATGAATCAGATCCAACGAATAGAATAACAGAGTTGAATCGAGCATATAGTTATTTTTTGTATCGCATGGTTTAAATGTAATAATTTTCAGTTTTCAGCTAAATTAGTAGCCACGTATTATTCTGTGTACTTGGGGGCCATGTGATGTAATTTTAAGTGTACCCTCGTCCCTCATATGCAAAGTAACATTTTCAATTTTGTAAATGATCTGCAATTTTAACAGGGCACTTTTAGGGTGACTTACCTTTAATGTTTAAGAGCTTTAAGTTTAGGTTGTGACCTATAATAGTTGTGACCACTTATCACTCAAGAAACTTCTCAAAAAGCAGCTTTCATTGTAGTGGTCCCCAATTTCAATGAACAAATGTAATGATATTTTTGATCATCTTATTATCACATTGAAATTTTTATTTTGTTAGCTTATTAATTATGAAATGTTATACATAACATAACAAGTGAAAGTCGCAGCACGTCTGATGGGGCGACATTTATAGTATTAGATGTCGGGAAATGTACTAAATTGTAAATAGCGGGAAATATTCCATTTATGACAGTTTACCTTAACCTGGTATGGAGACCTACAACACGTTTGTGAGTTCACATAGCCATGTCACATCAACATGTGTATATGCGTACTGCGGTCGCGCGCTACTGCAAGCGAGAGGGCTTAATGGTTAGACATTAATAGAGCAACGTTGTGAGTTATAAAAACTATAGTAATAGTTCCCAGAAAACCTTACTGGCTGGCCGTCAGGCCGTCATATTACTAGAAGTAGAGGTGGTCTAATTTAAACAAATGGCGCTAGGTAGTGCGCCATCGACAGTGAGCCGCGAGTGCCGACTGTAGGATGGTTTTTTAGCGCTAATTTCGGCCAGCACAATTTTCTTCAAACAAATAGATATTGAGTATCTTTCGCGACCTCCAATT
>NC_087080.1:1901095-2065644 GCF_026151205.1 Bolinopsis microptera | reverse complement strand
ATGCCCCCCCCCCGCTAAACCACTGGTCCGTTAAACGTGCCAGACACGTAAGTTACATTCTACATTAATTTTTTACCCCCAAATTTACCAGGTTTTAAAACCAGTTTTTCTAGGTTACCAGGTTACCAGGTTTCTGACCAGGTTTTCAAGGGCCAAACCAGGTTACAGGTTACAAAATTTACCGGTTACCAAAAGGTTTTTCCAGTTAAATAGGTTTTTCCCCCCAAATTTTTCCAGTTTTTTTCTAAAACCTAGGGGCCCCCGGGGTTTTTTACAAAGGTCAAACAGGTTTAAACCAGGTTACTATTATTTTTTTGTTAATAGTAGTTACGGAGAATCCTGGACGGTTTTTCCCAGGGGGACTAAATTAAAGCGCCAATCCTCAAAAATTTATTAAAATAAAATTTCTTTTAAATTTTAAACCTTTTTATAATAAAGGAAAAAACCAACAAATTTTTGGGGCGATTGTTTCTGTTCTCAACGGTAAAAATGAGCATCCCCTGTGCCCCCTGCCCTCACGGACTTACACACTTCAGTACCAAAACACAAAAGCCCAAAAAGTAGTTTTTCCCTTTTTAAACTACCGTATTGGGGAGGGTATTGCTGAGGTCACTATCAAAGAATGGAAAAGTTTTAGTAATTTTTTTCGATAATACTAATTTGCAAGAGTCTATATTTCCCCCCAGTGGGGGGAAAAGCCCTCCACAAATTTTTGATTCGGCTACCTTTTGGGAAAAATGCGGTTTTTTTTTGGAAAAGAGATTAAACTCCTCACTAACCTCTTTATAACCGAAACCCCCCGATAAAAATCATGTATTTGTTTTATTGAAAATTGGGGGGGTTCCGATTTTACATTTCAGGTTTTTTTTAACTGAATTTAAGTAAAAAGCCGGAAAAAGGGGTGCTGAAAAAGTGTTTTTAAAAACTAAAATCAAAGCAACTGAAATACTAATAACAAAAAAATTCCCCCGTAAAGTGAAATGTAGGGGACCCAAGTGGCCCCCCGTTTTTTTTATAACATCTGTGGGGGCACCCTACAAGGCCCAAAAAAATTACAAAAACCTGTAGATATATGGGAATTGTTCCCTGCCCGGCCTTTGGGGGGGAAAAGGGATCTGCAAGGTGGGGGGGCCCCCGGCTCCTTGGTTTTTAGAGGTGTCCGACGAAGTTAAGAAATGTTTTTTTTCCCTTTTTTTTGGTTTTAAAAAATTTAACCCCCTACTTAGTGACTTAGTCTTCATTTTTTTTATTTTTAAATTTAGATAAAAAAACCAAAAAAACAGCACGGCGAAATGCGTTTCCCCCCCTCCCCTTTAAATTTTAAAGGGGAAAAAAAAGCGGGGGACAGGTGACTCCCCAAATTTTAAAAAAAACATGAAAAATAGCACAAATTTAAAATTTTTAAAGCAGAGAACGGGGCTGCCCCCCCCCAACCCCCCCCCCCTTGAAAAAATTTCCCCCCCCCCTGCCAATCCCCCCAACCCCAAGGAAAAACGCAAACCCCCAAGTGCTAACCGAGCGCCAAACCGAGCGCCCCCAACCCCCACCCCTCCACCCCCCCTGCTACCCCGCTCCCCCAAAAAGAATTTCCCCCACAACTCCCCCCCTGTGCGCAAACTACTGCTGATAAAAAAAAGGTTAAATTTTTAAGTTTTTTTTGGGTTGGGAAAAAAGTGTCCCCCCCCCCTTTAAAGGGGGTTGTTTAGAAATTCCCCCTCATGAAACTTCATTTTTTTTTAACAAGTTCTACCCTTTTTCTTTAAGTTTTTTTAAAAAATCAAGATTATTGAAAATTAGGCCCCTGGATTCTGGGGTGTTTTCAAAAGTACAAAAATTAAAACTGTTCCAGGGAGATTTGGGGTTTTTTGGGCCAGGAAGTGGGAAAAAGGGGTAGAATTTATAAAGATGATCTTTGAACTACCCTTTCTTCAGCCCCTCAGCAACCGAAAAATTTTTTTCTCAAGGAAATTGAAATATATTTATATTCTAGCTATTAATACTAATAAAAATAGTTAATAGTTTATATTTTTTTATTAGTTTATTTTTTTTCTTGTTTAAAACTAGCTGTAATAACCCACTAAGTATCTAATTATGTTAACAATTAAAAGTTTCCTTACAAATTATTGACTGAGGATGTATCCCTCGGGAAAGCCGCTTGTAAGAAAGGGAGCCAGCCCCCATACCCCACAATCCCCCACAGCTCAATTCTGGAAACCCATCTCCTACATCTCAACTGATGGAGGAGGCAATCATCTGAGGATACGGGGTTTTGATATTAAAGGTTTGATAGTTTTTTGGAGATAAGTTCAAGGCTAAATGATAGGTTGCTTTTTCCCAAAACATCTCCAAACTCCAAACACCCCGTGCAAAATAAGAAGCATTTGGGAGGGGGGGAGAAGAGAACGAATTGTATTTTCCAAAAATTCATAGATCGATTAAAAAAAACCCCTCCCCCTGTTCAAAACATTTTCAAATTAAAAACCCCCGTTTTTTTTTTTCTATTGCGTTTGTCACCCCACACACTATTGTTTGCCAGGAATAGCGAAGGGATGGTCAAGACAATGTCCTGCAAGCTCAAACAGGTCCCCAGATTTACTTACCACGACAGTATTCCCATGGCCAAATTGTGCAGTAAAGTAGAGGGTGGAAGAAGGGGGCTGCTTGGTAAAAGGGGGGAGATGGGAGGGGCCCGGGGGGGGGGGGTTGGGCTGCGTAACCCACCACTTTTTATCTTTTACCGCAATAATTTTCAATCATGACCATGTAGCTTCACTAAACAGATTGTGGCACTTTAAAAAATGGACCACAAAATAATTCCTCGTTATGAGGGTAACAACTTCCCACTTCAGACTGAAAGAAAAATTGATAAAAAAAGCTGGGAAAAGAGCACAAGATCAAGCAACCCTTTTTTTATGCCACTGCTGATAAAGGCTGCCTCACAAGCAATGGCTGACTTTCCCCATGGTCAATGCTCCAGGTTAACTCGTTTCAACCGCTAAACCTACAAACCCTTCCCACAAAAACCGGTATTGCTACTGTACCCCACATGGATTTATGGTTCCTAACATCAAAATGTTCGGGGTTTCTTTAAAAGGGGTAGCCGATCGGGTTTAAATTTGGGTCATTTTTTAACATGGGTTTTTTTTAAACCTTCGACTTTAAAAACAAACCCCCCAAACATGACATTTTTAAAACCCCTCGAAGATTTTTTTTAAAAACTACAAAAAAAAATGGTCCTAAACAAATTCCTAAAAAACAAGGGGAACAATTCCCGGGAAAACCGCCCCAAAAACGTCACCTTTTTTTTTGAGCCCAGATTGCCGATTTTGGGGCAAATTTTTACAGGTTCTGAAGTGTCAAGGAATAATTTTTAAAAAATTTTTTTTTCCCTAGCCTCCAGGAAGTTTTGGAAAATTTTGAAAAAAAAATCAGTAAAATTTTTTTTGGACTTTTGAAAGGGAGTCATTTTAAAAAAAAAAACACCACCCCTAAAAGGGTTCAAACTCTATATGTGTGATATTTACAAAATTTTCCGGGAGGCCTGTTTTATTTTTTGCCCAATTTACTATTAGTTTTGTCTTTTTAAAAAACATTAAGCTACTTGAAAAAAAATTCCCACTCCCTAAAGGAAGTCCCTCAAAACAGAAATCCCCCCCAAAAGTCCCCCGTGCACCCCCCCTAAAACTTCGACTAAAACAGGTTGGTAGCACTCAAATGTTGCTCAATTTTTAATTTTAACCACCCCGGAACAAATATAACCTTTTTTCTGAAGGTGTCGCCCAAAATTTTCCCCTCTGTTAAAAAAAAAATGGTGGTTTTTTTAATCAATTTATTTTTTTGTGACTTTGGGGGGATTTTTTTTTTGAATACCCAAAAATTTAAACGGCAAAACAGTAACCATCAAAAAAATTTTTACCCTGTATTTAGTTTAAAATCTTTTTTTTTTTTTTTTTTCCCAGTGCAGTTATACACCTTTTATTTCGTTGCAAATTTGTCCCTTTCTTTTAATCAGCAGGCTTAAATAAACTCAACAACAAACTCATACCCCGCAGCACAGCTTTTTTAAAAACGGAAACTATA
The DNA here is from genome assembly GCF_026151205.1 of Bolinopsis microptera. Taxonomy (NCBI): domain Eukaryota; kingdom Metazoa; phylum Ctenophora; class Tentaculata; order Lobata; family Bolinopsidae; genus Bolinopsis; species Bolinopsis microptera. The sequence continues at coordinate 2,061,564 of NC_087080.1, read as the reverse complement.
CACGTGTATAACTGACAACGTTTAATGCCGACAGAAACAAAACGTTTCAAATTTGACTTAGTAAAAGCCCGAGGGACAAAAAGTTCCTACTTGAAAACCGTAAACATTGGTAAAGCCCGATTGTTTTCAAAAACAAAATCATGAAGCGTGAAAAAAATTTTGGAAACCCAAGGGGGAATTTAGGGGCAAATTTTTTTTGCAACCCCTTCGGGCCTCATTGAGAGACGCATAACATAAATCAAACCCCAAGGGTACACAAAAAGCCCAGTACCCAGTCGGGGAAAAGATACAGCCCCGGGCCCCAAGTTAAAAAAACTCAGGAGCAACTATTATTTTCAAAAAAAGGATTTTCCAAGGGCAATAAAATTTAAACGAACATCTCAAGACTGAGTTTTTTTGAGGGTGCCCAAAAGAAGTCTTTTCATTTTAAACAAAGTTTTGGGGCGATGGGTGAAAACCCGGTAGTATCGAGAACTCACTGCATTTTCTACAAACCAAAAAACATTTTGCCCAACAAATTGCTTTGGGGGAGGATTTTGGGTAGAAAAAAAATCATGGTCTTTGGGCTACCCAGGGGCCCAATGAGGAAAAACAAAAACAAAATTTTCGCTAAGTTTTGGGAATCTTTTGGGAGAGAAACCCCGAGTTGAGGTTTTGTAGAATCGGCACGAAATCACCGTCCTCAAAAACCTTTTAAATTTTTCCTTTTCCCCGTTTTTTCGATTGTGCAAAAAAATTTTACTGAAAAAAGTCGAGTAAACTGGGGGGAACAGAGAGATTTAAGAGGGTTTTCCGCCCCCAGACGTACAGCAGAAGAGAGAGCTCGCGTAAAGAACTTGCCCCCTAGAGCAAAAAAAAGAGCGGGAAATTGAAAAGGGGACAAAAATCTTTTTCGTGAAGGGAAGTTTTGGGTAGCCTTGAGAGGAAAAAAAGATTTTTCTAAATATTTTTCGTGTTTTTAGGCAAAAAAAAAATTTTAGCTCTATGAGTATTTGTCTTCTTTTCCCTTAGTTTTTTTTTGTCGAAGGATCAAACCTTTTTAATTTCATTTATACAAAACTGTATAGTTTTAAAGGGGATTAATCTGGTTTTAGGGCGAATCTTTTTCAAGACCCGCTGTTTAAATTACCTTAGCAGCTGGTGCGGGCCTTTAAAAAAAACAAAATTTTTTATATGGTATATTTAAAATTTTAAAAAATTGCGTTTCAATATCATTTTTAGTAAAAAATTCCCTTGGGTATTAAAACCCATTTTCCCCAAAAACAATAAAACAACCCAAAAGGGCCCAAACAAAAAAAGGGGTTTTCAATGTTTTTAAACCCTTTGTGAAAATTTTGCATTTTTTTAATTTTTAAATTTTTTGGGTTTTTTAAACATCACCGGGCATTTTGGAAATTTTTAAAGTTGCCCTTTTATTTTAACAAAAAGGCCAAACCCAAAAAAACGATCTGACCTTCTCTATAGACAAATTTGGGCCTGCTTTTTTTTTAGAAAAAATTAAAAGTAAAAAAAAACGGTTTTTGGTATTTACATTTTATGGAAAAACCTTGAAAACCCCCCCCTAAATGTCTTTTTTTTTCCCCCCCAAAAATGTAAATTTTTTTTTTTGGGTTTCGCAGGGTGTGCGATAATAGCCTTGTTTTGGCACTTTTAATTAATAACATCAACTTTTTAAACTAAATGTGAGAAACATTGCATCTTAGGAAAACCCCTGAGTAAATTTAAACATTTTAAAAAGGACTTTTTTGGGGGGTTAATTAGCTTTTGAAGGGAAGTTTATTGCAATTAAATAAAAAAAAACAAATTCCTTAGCTGCCAAAGTTTTTCCAATTTTACCTTTAAAATGCTAAATTGATTTTTTAAAATGGGGGGGGAACCTCCATTTTTTTGGTGTTTTGGATCTCAAAGCCAGAACCCTGAAAAAATTACATTTTAGGGGGGGGGCCATTTGAAAATTTTAGGGGAGGGTAGAAATTGATTAATGTATAACTTCCATTTTCTCCGTCATATGTCAAATTTTGCTAAAATAGTAAATATCCCAAATCCTAGCCCAAAAAACTAAATTTAAATAATAATTTCCCAGATTTTAAAAAATTGGGCCCTTTTTTTTTCCAGAAGAAAAAAAATTTCGTACAAAGTAAAAAATAAGGGCCCTTTAATGGCACCTTTAAGATTCAATTTCGGGATGTGGCGGGGCCCCGAATGTTTTTTTTTTATTTTTTAGGATTACAAATGATTAGGAAAAGATATTTTCTAAAAAAGATGGATCTATTCAATAAAGAGTGGCTTTTTAAAGGGGGCTGTTTTTTTAAAGGGGGGGTTTAAACCCCAAAAAAAAATTTTTAAAAATTAAGAAATTTAAAAATTCTTAATTTTGTAAGGCCCATAAAATCTAATCTCCACTCCCCCTTTCAAATCTGTAAATCCGGACATACGAGCGAGCTGGACCGATTTAAAAACCCTTTAGGAAAAAAACAATAAGTTATCTGTTTAAATGACGTCACAGAGGAATTTTCAGTCTCTCAAACTTTGGAGCAGGGGTGGGAAACCTACGCTTCCCCCAATTTTGGGTTGGTACCTGGGGTCTGCTTTGGGTGCTTTCGCAAAAAAAGGGTTTTAGCATGGAACGGACTTGTATAAATATTTTTTTAGCTTTTAGTCCATATTCCTTTTGATTGGGAATTTGGGAATTTTTTAATTTGATTTGAAATCGGGGAATAAGGGTTTAATTTTTTTAAAAATTTAAAATAAATTCCAAATCAAAATTTGAAACCCTTTGCCCTGTAAAAACCCGTCCAGCGTTAAACACAGCAGGTGAGGTGAAACCTGCTAACACGATGGGGTTTCACTGGCCCGGTGACCACAGATTCTGGAGGGTGCAAACGTTTGGCCCCGGTACTCCAAAAACCCCCCAAAACGTACCTCGAGAACCCAAACCCCTGCTATTTTATCAATAGTTTTAAGGGGGGGGGGTTTTTCGTTAATCTTTAAAGTGTTCCTTTTTCCCGGTTTTTGGATATTCTTCTTTTTTAATTTTGGGCTTTTTAAATTTAACGTTTTGAAAAAGTTTTAACGTTTTTTGGTTTGGGAAAATTGTCAAACGGATTTTAATTTTTTCGAAAAACCCGGGATACAATTTTAAATTAGTCCTTTTTAAATTTCCCAAAAAATTTAAAAAAGGGTTAATTTTTTCCAAATTTTTTAAAAAAAGGCCCCCCCACGAAAGGGAAAATTTTTTTCCCTTTAACTTTTGGACAACAGGGCCCAAAATATCCAGCTATTTTTTCAGCTAAATTTAGAGTTTTAAAAAATGGTACGTACCCAAAATAATAAATTTTATTTTTTTCCCAATTTTTTCCCCAAAAAATTTTAAAAAAATTTAAAATGCTAAAATTTTAGCCATTTTTTTTTCCTAAATTTTTTGGTTAAATGGCCCATGGGCCATCGATGGGGTTGGCACCCCCCTCAAATTTTTTTCCTCATGTTAACCCTCCAACACGACATTAATACTAAGCTTGGAAGAAAGCCTAAATTTCCCTACTCTCCCCACATAATCACATTGTTTCTTATATAAACTAAAATATAAGGAAAACCCCGCCAAACCCTTTAAAAGGGATAAAAAAAAGCAAAATAATTAAAAACGATTTAGGGGAAACCTTTTTAGGGGCCCCGCCCTTAAAGAATTTCCCCTGGGGTTTGCAAACAACTACTACAATTTAGAAAGTAGACTATAAAAACTACGACTTTTAAAAAATCGTGAGTTTAACATCATGTTTACCCAGCAAAGGCAAAACACGTCCCGTAGTGTTTTTTTTAACAACCCCCAAGGGTGTGACAAATGTAGAAACAACAGCGAATCATCGGAAACATTCCTATCGCAGTGTTAAAAGTTTTGCTGAAAAATTTGCTTGGAGAGCTTAACTCTTTTGTATATAATAAACGTTTTTGTTCATTCTCGAACCCTTTTTAAAAAACATTAGCGGGGGAAGATTTTCGTTTTTTGGATAGCGCTTCATAAGCAACGGAGAATTGCTAATTTGAATTTGTCCCGGTTTTGGGGTCGGAAAGTTTTTATCTTGGTTTTTAAAATTTAATTTTCAATAAGGGTTTTTTTTTGGGAAAGGGAAGGCTACTTTCCAAATTGCAATTTTTCCCGGTTCCCGTGTACTTTGTTTTAAAGGGCCCCTTTTTAATTTTTAAAGTTTTTTCATGCGTTTGGAAAGAATCCCCAAATTTTTTTAGTGGAAATTTAAAAATTATTTTTATTAGTAGTTAAAAATTGGGGTTTAATTTAAAAAATAAAAGATGCCTTTTGGGGTTAAAATTTGAAAAAATCAATAAAGTAGGGATGATTTTTTTCATATTTTTACCATGAAACAAGAACCCGTGTACAAAGTAAAAAAATCAGAAAAAATTTTTAAATAAGTTTTTTTTAAATTTTTTTTTAAAAATTTTTGCTTATATTAAAATTTGACCCTGTTTAAAACCCTTTAAAACTAAAACTTTTTTTATAATTTTTTAAAAAATTTGAGGGAGTAAAAAAAATATTATCTGTATTTGAGAATGTAAACTTTAGAAAAAAATTTTAAAAAAGCATTTTTAAAAACGAAAAAACGGGCTTTTATTTCTTAGCAATTTTGTATGCCCCAATCCCCGGAAACCCCTTTTAAAACCCTAGACATAAGTTTAAATATTTTTCCACACCCAACAAAAAAAAAAAATCGAATTTCCCCCCCTTCTCGTTGTAAGGTATTCTAAAATCCCTCAAGTGTTTAAGCGTTTTTACAATAAAACCCTTAAAAAAACGTACCAAAAAAAACACGTGCCCAAATAACAGCGGGGGTTTTTTCCAAAAAAAAAACAAATAGGATCAACCAAGTTTCCAAACAAAGCGTCCCGATAACAGGGGCAGAGTATTCCCCCCGATGATTCAAAAACTGTTCTGGAAAACCCCACAAACCCCCACAGGGTAAACCTCCCAAACCAAACCCTAAACCCCTTAAAAAGGGAAAAAACCCCCAAAAACCCTTTCAGGGAAACCTCATGCCCCTACAAGTTTAAAAGGGAAACCTCATAACCTCACATGTAAACCCAAAGCCTTAAAAGGTTTAAAACCCCAAAACCCACAGGAAAAAACCCCATAACGGGCCATGGGAAAACCCCCACACCCCTTTCATTAAACCTCCATAAAACCCCTTTAGGTTTAAAACCCCAAAACCTCACATGAAAACTTTTTACCTTACAAACCCAATATTTCCCCCCTAAAATTCCCCAGGGAAACCCCAAAAACCTCACATGTAAACCTCAAAAAACCCCCAATGATAAGCCTCAAAGTCCCCCCTCAGATAGCGCTCATAAACCAAACACAGGGAAACCTCAACCCTCACAATTTTTAGGTTAACCCTCATAATTCCCCATCCCACTTTAAAGTTCATGCTGGGGTTTTAAAAAACTCAAATTTTTCCCCCTTTGACCTTTAAAAACCAGTGAAGATGTTTTTTAACAGCATTAAAAAAAAATTCAAAAAAGTATTTTCCCCCAATTTTTTTTCGGAAACCCGCTCTTTTCCGTGGGGAAAAACCTGAAGTGAAGTATAAGTGACAAATTATTAATCACAATTTTACCAGGGTTTCTCTACTCAAATGACCATCCAGGTCTTTTCCCAAATTTCCCGGGGGTGATAGGTACTTTGGGTCTTTTTTGAGACAAGGGGTTGGGAAAATACGGCGCTCAACACCAAAAGGGGACCTTTTCCTTTTTGTGAGCGGTCCTTTCCCGTAAAAAAGCTAAGAACAAAAACCCAGGGCCCGGGGCCCTTTTTTTCAGGGGCCCCATCCCATATTTTGGGGGGAATTTTTTTTAGTTATAATTTTTCTGCATATTTTCGTTAAAGGGTATTCATATTTTTTTATTAATTTATTAGGAAAAATTTGCTATTTAAACCCTTTTCCCGTTTAAACTTTAGCTCCCCGTGAACATTTTTTTGTTGCGTTGAACTACTGATTTTTTCAAATAATTTTTGTAACATGTAAATTTTTATTCGTTATACAATTAATCCCGAAACAACCTTTATGTTTGTTACGAACAAATTCTAAACAAATTGGGGCAAATTTAAAAATTTTGGGAAAAATTAGAAAAGTTAAATTTAAAATTTAAAAAGTACCAATTTTTTCCCTTTTTTGTAATTCACCCGTACTATTTTTTAGAAATTTGTTTTTAGCCCTATCAAAGCCCGTACGAAATGATCCTCTTCCCCTTCCCCACTGTTCCCAAAAAAAGGATGATTTTTTAGAAGGCCCTTTTGTAAAATTTAAACCCCGATTGGGAACACCCAAAAGGAAAAAGGATTTCAGGCATTTTTTAAACTTTTTTCAATCTTAAATTTTAAAATTTTGAGTTTCATGAATTATTGAATTTTTTTTCTAAGGGAAATTTAAACCCGGGTTTAATCGAGAAAAATATTTTTAAAATCTGCAGATAGTCACAATATGTTTTTGTCGCGTACTATTGTAAATTTGTAACCCTGTTTTTTGTTCCCGCAAACCCCTGCCCAAACTACGACCCCCCCAACCCCCCAGAGGACCCGTCCCTAAAAGTTTGGGATAAGATGGACTGGTTTTGTGATATTCCATCTCAAAGGTTGGTGGGGAAAAACTACGCTTTCCGGGGCAACCCGGATGAGTTTGGAAATCATAACACATTTTGAGATTCCCAGAATAACCCCGGAGCACCAAAATTCCTAAATTTGGGGGTGTTGGGGGGATCACTGGTTTTTGGGGTTTCCGTTATTTGTAACGGACTAGGAATCCGGTTTGGGAATTAAACCCCTCGATATCCTGGAAATCCAAAAATTACGACTGGTTATTGGGGGTCCCCTTCCAGGGAATCGGGAAATCCAAGAGTGTTAAACCAGTTTAAAACCCCCCAAAAACGGACCAAGTTTGCCCGGGGATACAAAGGTATTTGTAAAAAGTTGGGTTTTCCCGTCATTGGAAATTATTTTTTTTTTTTCCATTAAACATTTAAACCCAAATGAAACTTTTACATAAAAACGGGTGCTTTTGGGATACCGCCCCCCCCCAAATTGTCCCAAATCCCCCCCGGGGTGCCAAACAAGTTTTTTTATTTCCCCCGGGGTCCCCTGCCGGGGCAGTAAAGAGTACATGGGCCAACCCCTGTGCAAAAACGGGTTTTTGGGGGGCAGAGTTTTGGAAGGGAGTAAAAGGGGTCCTGGTGACCCGATTTTATTTCCCCGTGTACAAGTTCGGATACGAGACCAACTCCAAACCATTCCCCCCACGTTGGGGGCGTTCTGGGTACGTTTGTGGTTGTCTTCCTTTGGGCTGGTGTTTTGGGAAATTTCACTATAAGTTACCGCGGAGACGCCGTACAGCTCCGGACGGGGAATCAGGCGAGCAAACGAGGAAATGGACCCAAATTTGGCAGCGAGAAAGAAATTAAAAAAAAAGAAAATTCAGTAGGTCAGGACTTAAAATTTTGTAAATTTGGGGGGTTTCTTTTTTTGGGGGAAAAGTAACCCCTTTCCAAGGGGCTGAAAAAAGTTTTTTGGGGTTTTTTTGGGTTTAGGTTAGATTTTTTTGGGAATTTGGGGTAAGTTGGGAAAATTGGATTTCAGTGAGCTAAAGCAGAATAAATTTGAGGGCCCAAACACCGGGGGTTGCTCACAGTTTTTAACGGTCCCCTTAAAGAGATAAGAAATTTTCTTTTGTTACATAATCGCGTTTTTTTACAAAAAACCCAAAATTTTCTCTTTGGGGGGAAAATCTTTTTCCTCAATACCCTACAACATTTTAAAACTGATTGGGCATTTTTTTATACACAACAACCAGATTACAAAATTTTTCATTTGATAAACCTTATTTAATGAATCCCTTTTTTTCCCTTTCTTTTTAAAAAGGTTTTTGGGCCCCCAATTTCCGAGATTTTAATAACCTTATATATCAAAATCAAAAATATTTAAAAAAAATAGGGTACACCCCTTTAGATCCCCAAAATTTGGGGGGAAAGGGTTTGTCGCCCTGAGCATTTTGGGCTGAATATTTGTCCCCGTGAGCTTTGTCGTCGTATTTTTATTACAGGGGAAAAAAAATTTAAAAACCCTTTCATAAAGCGGTTAAATAACAAGGGGCAATTTTCTTAAACAATTAAAAAAAATTTTTCTTTTTTTAACTATTTTTAAATAAAATTATATGGCCCAAAAAAATTATATACTATTTATAAAATTTTTCAAATAACACCACGGGGGATAAATTTTCCCCCCGCTTAGAAACCCAAAAAACCCCGAATAAATGCCAAATTTTTTCCCTTTTAAAAACCATTGCTTTTTAAAACCCTTTTTTAAAAAATTACATTTTTTTTGTGCTATTTGTTTTGTATGTTTTTTGTTAAAAGAGTTTTGATTTGTTTTTTTTTAAATTGTCCCTTTTTATTGGTCTTTAATGTAAACCCCCGCCCTTTAAAAGTTCCACTTAACGAACCAAACTGAAAAAAAGTTAACAAAGTGGGGTTTATTAAAACAGTGAAAATATTGTTTGGGAACAAACATTTTTTTTAAAAAATGTGTTAATTAAAAAAAAAAAATTAAAAAAAATCCCTCCCCCAATGGAAAAAATTAAATTCAAAGTGTTTTAAAATTTTTTTTTTTTAAGATAACCCCAAACCTGGGCTTCCACTTCCTCGGGGGCCCCAATTTTTTAAAAATCCCCCCCAAACATTCTTCTAACAAGATAATATAAAATTTCCATAAGAAAAGGATCTTTCTTTAGTTTTTTGTAACCCATTCCAAAAACCAAAATTTCGAAAACGTTATTATTAATGATTATTTATAATATTGAATATCAACGCCCCTATTCTGAAATTTTACATGAATGGGCGAGAATTGGGCCAAAGAAGAATTTTAAAAAATTTTGCTCCCTTTAGACCTCGCCTTTCCCTAATAATTAAGCTTTTTCCCCCCAAAAAATTTCGATTTTGTCTCTAAAAAAAAAAAAAATACGTTTTAAAAGGTGAAATTTCCCAAAACAAATCATTTCGAAAAATGCAAGCAGTCCCAATTTACGTGAGTCAGAAACAATCAATGAGTTAGCTCCACCAATGGCAAATGTCCCGGTTTAACCTCGGGGTTTATTGCCCTTTAAAACATTTGATACGCAAATATAACCGTAAACCCAAATTAAAATCTTTAATCCCCCATACCCGGTTATATCCCCTTGTAGTCCTTGTAGCTGTTCTTGTTGTTGAGTCACCCATAGATCAGCCAATCGGGGCCCAAGAAGAGTAGGAAACCAAAAGGGTTTTGTGACTTCTGAATATGATAAAAGGAAAATTATGACATTCCCTAGGAATTCGTCTCTTCGCCGTTATGAGGCGGCCCCCACTATGAAGAGTACTGTTGATCTTTCAGGCGGGTCTTTGGTTAAGGAGAGGTTGAAATGGAAGGGGAACTGCTAGTTCACAGCACCATTTGAGAGCAAGCAGATCTGTTTCTTAGATCTCCATTATTAGTGCTTGATTGAATGAACTTATACTCGGTACTTCCATTTTCTAGAACATTCCACTTAGTAAAAGTTATACTTCGCATTTTGTGCAAAATTTGCCATCTTCTTTTCTGTCTCAGAGAAATTATCGCTTTATTGGAAAACGCGGCTGTAATTTTGGACGGTAGTTTGTATGCATTGTCAAATTTTCTAGAGTTTCAATTCAATTCAATTCGGTCAAGGTTCATGCGCAGCGCGCGGTCAATGCGCGCGTAGTCAATCGTCGTTCGAATTGAAGACGTTTCATCGGCATCTCTGATCTGCGTCACTTCCTGTTTCGTTTCGTTTTGACAAGCAACCTTGGTCCGTTTTGGGTATGATCGGCACAGGTAACCTGTGCTCGCCTTAGTTTATTGTATTCTATTCTTCATCAGTTTCGAATTTTGTTAAAGGTATCCACAATCCGTTCATTTCTTGACATAGTCAATAATTATGTTATGAATCAATCATTGATAATTACATCCGGAGATAACCCAACTCAATTTAATATAATAATGAGTCGTCATGCGCATGATATGATATGATATCGTCGATTAATATGGCCCTTTTATTTGTAATACGAGTGTAACCTGCGCTTGAACCCCAGCCCGTCGCCTTCAGCCTTATTAAAGCCTAACATGTCTGTCTAAGCTATTAATGGACATACAACAAAACTTTTTGTTGCCACCCCCGAATTGATTTCATATTATGAAAGAAGCAGTAAGTATAATGTACTCAAAAAAACTTATTGCTTCTTTCAGAATATCAGGTTAAATTGGGGGTGGCACCAAAAACGGTTTTACTTTTGGTGTATGTCCCCTTAACCATCACTGCATTTTAAACTTGTTGCCTGTATCTGAATTTCCCAACAATGTGTTAATCTTTGGTGTAGACCGTAGGGACAGTTAATATAAGGAAAGGGACACAAAATTCAGAGAAGATAGAATGGTCTAAATAAGCATCTAAATTGATTCAAGGAGAACATCGGCTGCAGTCAGATGTTATGATTATGAATAAATGCAAACTAACCCTCTTACTTACTTTATAGGGTTTACTTCATAAATTAAGTTACCTTACGAGACATATTTAAAAGGTACGAAATTCCGGTGACCTAGATGATTTGGGACCGAAAATATGGGTTTTTTATCGTTCCCCAAATTAAATCATGGTATTTGGGGATTTTTTCATTTCTTAATCTCTACTATAATTCAGAGAATTATTTCTGTCTGTACGTACACTGTACGACCGCCCACGTGCAAATCAGACGAGAAATAGGTAGTTGCATATTAATAACCTTGGTAACGAGGGTTATTGCACACACGTGCACGTGCGTCGTGCAATGATTATTTTAACGGCATTTTATCGGGTTCGTTGATATTACGTTGTGTTTAGTACGAGCAACATTTTAATTGGCTGTATCTTCGGTTGTGTGGGATATTTTTTGACGCGATTTAAACTTACTGACAAAAAATAATATTAGCTTCCGGCCCTGTGACCACGGGTTTTCTAGTATTTTATAAAGTAAAACCCAATATTTGAGAAAATCAATAAAATAAAATATGAAATTTGAAAAATTACATGTAAATTTCCTCTTGATCTTCTTGATCTTCTGGTTCAGGGACGTTTTTCTCTCCAGTGTAGTCCCAGGTGTAATACTAGTGTTCATTTGTTAGATGAATCATATTGATAGCTTACTATAATGTTTAATGATAGTAAATCGACAAAGTCATAATTAAAGAAAATATGTGAAAAATAATTTGGGGGAAAAATTATTGAGTTACGGTGACCTAAATTTTGGTAGTCCGAAAATATGGTGTTTTTCGGAAACCCACCGCATTTCGTACCTTTTAATTTAAATATGTCTCGTAAGGTGTTCAGTTTTCTTCTTGCTAGCTCCACACACCACTCAATCAATAACTTATTAAATTCACGACATATAACTTCTAGTCGCATTATTATTACAGTTAGCATTAGTTCGATGTGGGTGTATTGTAACTTCTCCTACTCGGTAGAATATGATAGTTTCTGATACCACCTTGTCTCTTGATACAGCTATTGGCATAGAGCCACGTTTCATATGTTCCTTCCTGCTTTTAGAGCATTTATTTTTACTGCTACAGCGAGGCACACGAAACTGGGTAATCTCACATGGTAGGTTATCTCTAACTTCTCTTGTCTCTGTTACTTAATTCTAGTAATTTATTCATTTATTTCAAGAATCGACCAATTCATCGGACAACCGTTTTGACCACTTTAACGGTGCTCAAACCAACATTTTGTCTAGCTGTATAACAGTAGATACTATTAATAACTTAGTTTGACAACCTTTCACGTCATATTACCACTTCTTGCTCTTATTTTTAAACAAGCTATTAAATTTAAATATTTTTGTAAGCTTATTATTATATATATAGAATTAGATACGCTGCTATTAAACTCCTTCGGTTATTTTAACAGCCGGATTTAAAAGAATTTAGTTTCGCAACTATTAAAACGGCTGCTGGATAACTAGGCCTAACCTAAAAAACAACCTACAACCGGAACTTAAACTCAGCCAGCAACCTTAACCTCAACTCCGGCCTTCACAGTTCACACTAACCTAGAGAACAGATTGTGAGCCACACAATTCTTCTGACCCCCCCCCCCCCCCCCCCCCCCCCCCGGATATTCGATCAATTTCTAAATTCTATCACTATCAGAGTGGAATTTGAATTAAAATATTGTCAAATTGTTATTATTCTAGAGGGTAAAAAAGAAAATTGTGATTATGTAATCAACGACCAAACCCCCCCCCCCCCCCCCCCCCCCCCCCCCCCGTAATCAACCGTAAGCATTTGGACCCCCCCCCCCCCCTCGGCTGACTACGTAATATGTGAACAACCCCTAATCATTTTACACCCGGCCCTATCAAAGTGTGGGAACCTGAATTATAGTTATTTCTAGTTATAATAGTTGTCGGTCAGTGATGAAAACGTTAGATTGTCGCAGATACTGCTGGAACTAAAAGAAATTATTACAGGTATTAGTTCCGATCTAACTTGATAGTAGTAATTTCAGCTGTGTGCTATGATAGAGTTTTTCAATTTTATCCTATAGATTGTTGATTATTATCGATATTAGTTCTTATAGTGGTGGTATTACCGTTTTACTTGGCTCTCAAAGTCAATCCAATCAATCGTAAACCTCCGGGGGCTAAGCTGAGAAGCTGAGGCAATTTCAATTGCAACTTAGTTTGGACATATACAATTATCAGTGAATATAATTCGTCACGGCTGGGCTCATATAAGCGTATGAACTTACTTGAGTTATATTTGAGTTTATTTTCAGGTTTTAATCTATATCTGTGTTCATCTATCATCTATCATCGGAGTATGGGTCCATCTTACTGGGCGGCGTTCAGCCTGTCATTCTGCCGAATCTCTATTCGGCCATTTATGATTATGAACATATTATTTATGATTAAGAACATAAATATAATAGCCTGGGGTCCCAAGGTAAGGGTCCATCCTCCGCATAAGCGATTCTGAGGAGTGGCAAACCAGAGGTGATAGGTTTACCACTCTGTGTGATTGGTAGCACGTACATGTCGTACAACTTTGTCAGATTTAAGGCTTAAAATCTCTTGAAATTGACGTGTCAGTTATTTTGAAATAACCCAATTTCAACCCGTTTTGACGTTCCATTTATTGATATTCCAGCGAAAATGAAATTTCCATTTTCTTCAAATATCGGTCCCGGAAATTTCACATTCAATCTCTGAAAACAGGACATGGATAATATGATTTTCCCTTTTGTGGTTCTAATTCTTGTAGGAGTTGAGCAACCAACACCCTCAAAGTTTTACTGTTAAACCACATCCAATTTATATAATCATTTAACTTGCCCGGGAAAGCAGATACTCAGGAACACGTGTTCAACTAAATATTGTGTCGTCATATTTAGTCTGGAGACTTACCACATGATGGGAAGATGCTGCAAAGTGCAAGCTTGGGCCTTACTGTTACTGGGTCAGACTAATCATAACACAGTTATTGGTAGTGGTAGTGGTAGTTCCGGTATCAGCTTTGATTCCGAGATAGCACATGAGAAAAAGGGCACAAGCTCGACAATTTCATCCTTATATGCGGTGCTTGTTTGCAGACTGATTAGGCCAGACGAGGTAAATACTAGATAGTTACATGGGACTCTGTAAGTGGTAGTGGTGAATCTCATTTTACCCACGTCCACTTCTAATGCTACTCTTAATGACTTTCAAGTTTTAACTGGTACTGGCCACTGGGTTATCAAATGTTGGAGTAGTTCGCTGTTTATTAGTCTCGTAATGAAATACTGATAGTTGGATAATACTGTTAATACTCTTAATGATACAAAAATTAAGCCCAATACCTTGATGGCGACTTGGGTCACTTTCACCGACCTCAAGCTCACTGATTGGTCAATCGTCAAACAAAATTTGTCTCTTCAAAAATCTTCCAAAATCTACTTTTACATTCTGACGATTTTTCGTTAATATCAAAGTTTTCTTTGGGAATAGAACTTTTAGTACCTCAGTCGTGTCTTGTGCCATCCTCAGTGACCCTGTAAGATGGTCATTCAAGAAAAATTCAGTCAGAAACAGTGAAATTTGGGTCGCAGAGAGCTGAAATTCGAATATGTCCTACTGGTAGTGGTAGGACATATTCAAAATTTTTCATTGCATCAAAGTTTTCTCCGGATATACTGCTTCCAGTACCTTGATGGCGACTTGTGTCACTCTCACAAACCTTACTGATTGGTCACTGGTAAAAATTTAATTCAAAACCACGAAATTTCGGTCAAGGAGAAGGCAGAAAAGCTCTTCTTCAAAAATCTTCCAAACTCTCTTCTTTCGAATTATTTATGAATATTATATAATGATGATCTTGAACTGTAAAGTTAATGAATGAGGCTTAATTCGCCATTATTTCTTCCCTCAGCTCTGTACGAGAAGTAGGAGTTGAGCAACCACCACCCTCGAAGTTTTACTGTTAAACCACATCCAATTTATATAACTGTATAACTTGCCCGGGAAAGCAGATACTCAGGAACACGTGTTCAACTAAATATTGTGTCGTCACATTTAGTCTAGAGACTTACCACATGGGAAGAGGCTGCAAGTTTGGGCCTTACATAGCTGATTACTGGGCCACACTAATCATGAATTGTATTTGTTATTATCTGTATCTGAGATTAAATCCATATTTTGTTGATTATAATGTTATGCATAATTTATTGTAAATCTACAAAGCTGCCATATAGCCTGACTGACAATTTTCTCGACTGACTGACAATGTTTCTTCTTTTTCCCCATTTAGAATACAAAGATTAGTACATTTTAGCTTATGATTAATATTATATTTTTACCTATAGTTTACCTAGATTGTATTTCAGTATTATGTAATGGGATTGGAGTGCTTTAATTTTATCTAGGCGTAGCCAGTCCATGCCCTGGCTCCATAATATGAAGGACTTGCAATCATAATTGAAAAGCTCGAATAAAACAGTTATTGGTAGTGGTAGTGGTTGTTCCGGTATCAGCTCTGATTCCGAGATAGCTCTTGATAAAAAGGGCATAAGCTCGAATATTCCATCCCTATATGCGGTGCTTGTTTGCAGACTGATTAGGCCAGACGAGGTAAATACTAGATAGTTACATGGGACTCTGTAAGTGGTAGTGGTGAATCTCATTTTAGTTTTTACCCGCGTCGACTTCTGATGCCACTCTTAATGGCTTTCAAGTTGTAACTGGTACTGGGGTCTATATTATATACGAATCTTATAATTATGTATTAGAATTGTACCTACGTACATCTTCATCATACAATTCATAATGGTGCCAATACTCGAATTTATTTAAATCATTATTTAAATGTTTACTCGCAATTTACTGGATACTTGCCGTGACAGGTCTGCAGGCTGCAGACAATCCTAGGTAGTTAGCTTGTGATATGGTCAATGGCTTTGGTGAAGTGGTTATAGTTAAGTAGTTGATAGCGAGAGAAATACTGGTGATAATAATTATCACCGATATAATATATCACTGATGTTTGAAAGTTAGGGTTACTTATGGAAGGTGTTGCGGTACTTAACATTTCAGCGTTCTTATCATAATATGATATTTATTATCAGGCATTAGTTTCAGATTCCTAACGCAATGAATTACATGGAATTAATCTCATATAATGGTCAGTAGCAGCTTCACTAGTTCTACATGCATTCTCCATATTTAAAAATGAGTGTACCAGATGAATAAATAGTAAGGGGAAAAGTGGCATTCCGTTGGATTCGAATGTTCACAAGGATTTCTCAACGGAATATGGTAGTTAGGACCCCTACGAACATAATTAGACTTGTTGCCAATTTTGTATCTCAACGGAAACACCACTTTTACCACTTTTTACCACCTTTGTACCACCTTTCTGGTTTGCCAAATATCTTTAGTTGTGAACATCATAGAAGGCTGCAAATTAACCTAGAATGTTTATCTTATCAAGGAGTAAAACTTTTGTATCAAAAATTTTTACATCGGACAATCAGCTAATTGGATAATTACCAATTAGTTAATCACCAAAAAAAGTGAAAATTTTTTATTGGCTTAAAATGATTTAAATCGTTTGAAACACGGAGAAATGTAGTTTTTAGAAAAAATTCAAAAATTTTTCACTTAAAATTTTTTTTCGAGACTTAAAAAAAAAGTTTGAAAATTTGAAAATATTTTTTTCCGCCAAAAGTGATCGAATTGCATGAAACGTGGATAAAAATGCTTTGCAGAAAAACTTCGAAGATTTTTAGATTGGGGAATACTAAAATCATCAATATTTGAAGTTGGAGTTCAGTAAATCTCGACATATTTTAGTAATTAGGAATAGCTTAGCGGAAAGGGCTGGACCTGAAAAAGGTTAACCACACAATATTAGAGTTTCATAACTAATTACAATACAGCTTTATCAAATTCCACATAAAGAAACAGCACAAAAGGACCATTTAAGATCGAACCGATTTTACCTGCTGTACTATCATTTTATTGATTTCAATGATCAAAACCTCTGTCAATCTTGCCAATCTATACCGGGTATCTGAATGTACCGGACCTCTTATTTACCTCTATAATTAGACCCAGTTGTGCAAGAAATGCGATTTCTCACAGGGGTTTCTTTAAACTGTGCACTTTTTGTCACTCTCGCAACTCGCAAGAGGCCTGGTATTATAGGGGGGGGGGGGGGGGGGGGGGGGGGGGGGGGGTATAGGAAGCGAGTGTAAATATACCTTCCATCATCCATTGTGGCTTTTTTGTATTGTGAATGCGCATGCCGCTTCGTTTGCTATGCCATATACCTCGAATAACCCCCATATGTCATTGCCAGGGTCGGGATAGAGCTGGAGATAGCATTGAAAAGTTGCTAGAAATAGCTAGATTTAGAGCAAACTGGTGGTAGCTGGGTGGTGCTAGCATGGATGTAGCAGAACGTAGCTACACGGGGTTTCATTGGAGTTGGTTATTTTAATGGCCAAAGAGTGCCGGAACTAAAGTTACTTAAGATTGCAGTTTAGGGGCAGTGTAAACCACGGTGTAGTCAGGGACACAGAGCTACAGTGCAGGAGTACTGCAAAGAACAGTGCAAGTGATACAGTCTGCAACAGTAAAACTCCGAAGAAGGAGATAAGATTGTGGCTGCAGAGGAGGAGAACAGCTGGAACCTGATTGTGTTTGTGTTGAAAGAAGAGGAGGAAGGAGAGTTTCCTGCTCTGGTAACTGTATTTTTGGAAGAGGTGGGGTGAGAACTTATTTTCAAGCGACAAGGGTGGGCTGGAAGCAACCAGATACAGCTATCCGACCTATTAAGATCACCGTCCTGAGCTTAACAGCATTTCATCAGAATCTTATGAAAACAGAGAGACTGACCCACCCTTTTTAGATCCAACGAAACCCTTTATATAAATCGACTTTTTCTGCATGAATTAATTCATGGTATCTTCTTATCAAGGCTACAGACCTTGCCGTACCGGATTTATTGACAAAGGAAAACTTTCCCTTTTTTTAGGATTAAAAAATTTTCCCCCTATTTTGGAATAACTTAATCTTTTAGGCTAAACCCCGTTTTTTTTTTTTTAGTTTGCCCCATTTTTCCCCCCCCCATCTTTAAAGTTTAGCTTCGTCGGCGTTTTATGTTTCAGACTGTATCATTCGTTCTTTTGCAGTATCCTGCATTTTCCGGGGTTCTCCCCTTTTTTTAATAATTTAAATTTTTTTGCCCAAATTTGGCCCTTTAAAAAATTTAAAAACCCCGAAACCCCGTGTAGCTACGTTCTGCTATCCATGTAGCACACCGCTACCACCCGTTTTTTAATTAGCTATTTCTGCAACTTTTAATGCTTCTCCCGCTCTATCCCCACCCGGAAAAAGGGGGTTAATTAAAGGGAAAAAAGGGGCCCATTCAATAAAAAACCCAAGGGATGGAAGGTTTTTTCCCCTTCTAAACCCCCCCCCCCCCCCCCCCCCCCCCCCCCCCCCCCCCCCCCCCCCCCCCCCCCCCCCCCCCCCCCCCCCCCCCCCCCCCCACCCAAACCCCCCCCCCAAAAAAAACCCCCCCCCCCCCCCCCAAACCCCCAAAAAAACCCCCCCCCAAAAAAACCCCCCCCCCCCCCCCCCCCCCCCCCCCCAAAAAAACCCCCCCCCCCCCCCCCCAAAAAACCCCCCCCCCCCCCCCCCCCCCCAAAAAAACCCCAAAACCAAACCCCCCCCCCAACCCCCCACACGCACCCCCCCCCCCAAACCTTTTTTTCCCCCCCCCCCCCCCCCCAAAAAAAAAAACCCCCCCCCCCCCCCCCTTTTAGTTCAAACCCGATTGGAAAAAAAGTGGCAAAGGGGGGTTTAAAAAAAGGGGAAAATGGTTTTCTGTTTTGGTACAAAATGGGAAAGTAATTATTTGGGGGTTTTAAAATTTTGTTTAAATTTGGAAATTAAACCAAAGGAATTAAATAAAATTTCCCCTTTTAAAAGGGTTTTTTGTTTTTTCCGTTCTTTAGGGGGAAAAAAAGGTTTAAAAAATCATTGGGGTATTTTTAGGCAATTTTTAAATTTTAATTATTTTGCAGTTTCTGACTAATTTCATTTGGGGTTAAAAAATTTTTCACTTCTTAAAATTTTTTAATTTTATAAAATTTGGGGGAAAAACATCCTTTGGGGGAAATTTTTCAAAATCAACGTTATCCGAAATTTTTAATCAAAAATTTTTTTTCTTTTTTGTTTTAAACCTCCCCTTTTTTTTCCCTCTTGGGTTTCCAAATTTTAAAAAATTTTTTACCGATTTGGTTCAAAGTCCCAAAAAAAAGGGGGGTTTTTTTATTTGACAAACTTTTTTTTAAAGTCTCGAAAAAAAATTTTTGATACAAAAGTTTTACTCCTTGATAAGATAAACATTCTAGGTTAATTTTCAGCCTTCTATGATGTTCACAACTAAAGATATTTGGCAAACCAGAAAAGTGGTACAAAGGTGGTAAAAAGTGGTAAAAGTGGTGTTTCTGTTGAGATACAAAATTGGCAACAAGTCTAATTATGTTCGTAGGGGTCCTAACTACCATATTCCGTTGAGAAATCCTTGTGAACATTCAAATCCAACGGAACCCTTAAATCGACCACTTTTCCCCTTACTAAAAGTTTTGCCTTGTAATTTGTAACACGATTCAAGAATCGTAGGAGCGAAAGAAACGGATGGTTATATAAAAAATCACTTGATGGGCTATTTTTAGGACATCATTTACAATATTAATTAATTGCATTTCGCTGACAGTTGCTGTTACATACATGTTACATGGCGAGATCTCCATCCAAAAGGATTAGTCTGCGTCGACTGCGTCATTACTTTGTATTATACAACTTCGGCGGGTAACATTTCTCCATCCCTTTCGGTCTGCAGCTAATCTTCTCATACAATCAATCGTGAGTCCATTCCGATCCAATCTCTGCTCAGCATCCTCAATAAATACATCATTTAAGCTCTTCCTAGGCCTGCCTCTTGATCTCTTCCCATGCTTGGGTTTCCATTCAAGTAAATAGTTGGGTAACCGATCTTCAGGCATTCTACTGACATGTCCAAACCAACGCAGCCGTTTTGTTGTTATTATGTCAGCAAGAGCAGTTATTGATGCCCTTCTTAAAACATCCTCATTACTTACTCGATGGAACCACCTCACTCTCAGGATTCTTCTTAAGCAGTATTGATGGAAAGACTCCAATCTTCTTGTCTGCACTTGAGTCGTGTTCCATATCTCACATCCATAGGTCAGAATGGTAAGAACAGCTGCGATGTAGATTCGCACTTTGTTGTTAATGCTTATGTTCTTATTCTTCCAAATGTTGTTGAGTTGGTTAAAAGCTCCAGTTGCTTTTCCAATCCTGACACTTATTTCTTTATCAATCTTGCCATCTGATGTAATTTTGGCACCCAAATAAGTGAATTGAGTGACCTGCTTTGCAGAGTTTCCATCGACAGTTATATCTATGGTCCTATTCTCTGGGAGTGGGTGCTGCGATGTATCTTTCCCAATGACCATGATCTCTGTTTTCTTTGCGTTCATCTTTAAACCCCCGAGCCCACAGTATTTCGCAATATTGTCCGTAGTTTCTTGCAGTCCTTCAACAGTGTCATCCATTCCTGCGATGTCATCAGCATAGTCCAGATCAATGACACATTTTTCCGGTTGTCTGGAACTTTGTCTGTACTGAAGAGTAAAACCACGGGATATATTTTTAAACTTCTCTGCAAGTTCTAATCCCCAGTTAAGTACAAGATTAAAAATGGGGGGCCCTTGCACATCACCTTGTCCAGTCCCCGAATCGACATCAAACCATCTTGTCAATTCTCCATTGACACGAACTGCACTTTCAGTTGCTCTAAAGAACGCTTTGAAAACATTGATATATTTTGTCGGAAGACCATAATGTTCAAAAGCTTTCCAAATAAAGTCACGATTGATTGAATCAAAAGCAGCTTTAAAATCAATAAAGTTTATGTACAAAGGGACGTTGAATTCTATACAATTGTGTATTATACAATGAAGTGAGTACAGCTGATCTATACAAGAACGGTTTCTCCTGAAACCACACTGATTCTCTCTGAGCAATTTTTCAAGCCCATTACTCAGTCTTTTTAACAACACAATTTGGAATAACTTTGATACAGTTGAGCGTAACGTTATACCTCTGTTATTGTTGCAATATGTGAGGTCCCCTTTCTTTGGGATGATGGTGATTATTCCTTTTCTCCAATCATTAGGAATATCCTCACCTTTCCACACAGTTTCAAAAAGATCCTTTAACCAAGGCAGAAGTCCAGAAGAACCGTACTTTAACTGCTCATTTGAAATTTCATCAATTCCAGCACTCTTGTAGTTCTTCAACTTCTTGATAGCTTCCTCAATTTCAAACAAGGACGGTGGTTCATCATCATTACTAAGGTATTCAAAAGAAAGTAACTTTTCATCCTGATCCAATATAGAGAAATCCACCGCATTTGCTGCTGGCGTCAAGAGTTCTTCAAAATATTCGGCCCAGCGATGTGACTGAGCTTCGGGATCTGATATAAGTGTCCCATTCTTATCCCGCACTGCCGCAGATCTGTTTACTCTCTTGTTTGTTAAGGATTTTATTTTCTGCCAAACATCTCTTTGTTGACCCTGCTTGGCAGCATCTTCTAATTCCTCAGCTACTCTAACAGCCCAAGCATTATCATCTCTTTTACAGTTCTGCCTAACAAGGCCGTTAATCCGCGAGTACTTAGCACGGTTCTCAGCAGTACTGGGTTTCTTTTTAATCTCCCCTCGTTCTTTTAGGAGATTTTTAGTATCCCTTGAGAGATGTTCTGTTCTCTTTTTCCGGCCCCTTTCACCCAGAACTTCAAATGAAACATCAGTTATTATATCTCTCAGTTTCTTCCACTGTTCTTCTAAAGGAGAGTTTCCATGCTCCTGATCGTTGTTATAGTACTCTTCAGCTATTCTGTTACTATATTCCTGGCTCTTAGATCTATCACGCAGGTGCTCTAAAGCAGGCTGTCTTACACGCTTCTTTCTTTTCTGAGGACACTTAAGTTTAATAGATACATATCCTCTTACCAGATAGTGAGTAGTATTTATATCTGCTCCTCTCATGCTCCTGACATCAAGCAAAGAATGGCTCCATCTCGTCGAAATACACATATGGTCAATTTGAGTGACGGTGTTACCATTTGGGGATCTCCATGTTGTCTTGTGGATATCTTTGTGTTCAAAGAGTGTGCCTCCGATCGTCAGCTGGTGCATAGTACAGAAATCTAGCACCCGTTTTCCGTTATCATTTGGTTCTGTGTGATATGAGTGTTTTCCTATAACACCAGGGTGAGCATCAGTATCCCTTCCAACACGAGCATTAAAATCTCCTAAAACTATCTTTATATCATGTGCAGGTAGTCCCGATTGAACATCATTCAATTCCTTGTAGAATGAGTCTTTTAAACTGATCTCTGCATCCTCAGTTGGAGCATACACAACTGTAACACTAATGTTGATGTGTTTGCTATGTAAACGGGCAGTCATAACCCGTCCTGATACAGGGGTGTATGATATGAGAGTATTCTTCATCTTTTTGGAAAGAACAACACCAACTCCTTCTCTCCGTACTCCATCGCTCCTGCCAGAATAAACCAAAACAGCCCCATTGTCCAAAGTCTGAGTTCCTGATCCAGCCATATGTGTTTCAGTTAGCCCAAGGAGCTCTAGTCCATAATCATCAAAACCTTTTCCTAATTGATACATCTTACTGGAATTACTGACAAGAGAAGTAACATTCCATGTACTGATACAGAGAGGATTCTTTACAATATTTACAGGATTAGACATACTTGACTGTCTGTTTACAAATGACAAATCTGATGAAGGAATTCTGTATTTACAGTGTTTACGTCGGCTCTTACGGGAGTTGCAAGCAGACATCAAGCTACTAGGGTCCTTTCGGCTTTGCCTAGTCGCCGTCATCACTCTACCTGCGCCTCCACGTATAATACTATTGAATGACACTGTAGACGTTTCTGTAGCGGTTTGATTTAAGGTGGATGGTTTGCCGGACCTTCGCACCCGATCCAGAGGCAGCACCGACATCAAGAAGTAAGCGCTCCGTCCAGACACCAGCAAGCTGGTGGTTAGGTTCGATACGTAAAGTTAAAGCATGCAGAGCTTCTGAAGCCCATAAGGAATCAAAATTAAACCGTAAGTGATCATGTCAGAGACAAGATCACCAAGCAAATGCTCGATTACACAGGGCAACCAAGACTTGGACAAAATGGTGAACCGTAGGTGACACACAGATGACCCTGCCACAAGACAGCATCACCAAGCATCACCCAGCAATCGCATCCTCTTGCCGCCACAGCAACCGACCCCCCAGTGATATAGCACTGACAGGCAATTAACGGTTTTGTGGTGTTACCACTCCCAGGTGATCTGTGCTAACAGACTCGGACCAGTTGCTGTAGTTAAACCTAAATATAACAATATAACTTTCGCTTGAGCTAGGTAGTTAGGGTTGCATCCCACCAAAAGGGCCGGAGTCTTTGCGACACATGAGCCCAATTTTATATCTAAATCGCTAATTAGGTTAAGTTATTAAATAGGCTTTAAGTAGTATGGCTATGTCTCTTATCGCACAGCTCGTGCACAATGGATTTCAGGCGGAAATAGGGTATAGATATAGAAACACAGACAATTCAACAG
Organism: Bolinopsis microptera; assembly: GCF_026151205.1. NCBI lineage: Eukaryota > Metazoa > Ctenophora > Tentaculata > Lobata > Bolinopsidae > Bolinopsis > Bolinopsis microptera. The sequence goes on along the minus strand of NC_087080.1, from coordinate 2,038,264 downwards.
GGGTGTAGGAATGATTTTCTTCATGGGGGGGGGGGGGGGGGGGGGGGGGGGGGGGGCAAATTCTAATATTTTTTGAATTTCGCAGCGTGTTTAGTATCGCGATTTTTCACGTTTGCTGCGACAAATCATCAGGGTAGCATGAAACATGAATAAAAGTACCTAGTATGTAGTTTCCAAGAAAACTTTGAAAATTTTTGACTTAGAAAATTTTCGGTCCGAGTCATTCTCGATACGTACCTCTGAAAAGCAGAGCTCCCGCTTCCGAGCTCGTATTGCGAAGGGGAGGCCTGTCTTCCGAGATCGCATTACAGAGGGGAACCCTCGAGTCAAAAATCGTATATCGAACTTCGAAAACCGAAAAAAATATTTTCGGCTCATAATGATCAGGGTAGCATGAAACATGAACAAAAGTAGTTTCCAAGAAAACTTTGAAAATTTTTGACTTAGAAAATTTTCGGTCCGAGTCATTCTCGATACGTACCTCTGAAAGCAGAGCTCCCGCTTCCGAGCTCGTATTGCGAAGGGTAGGCCTGCCTTCCGAGATCGCATTACAAAGGGGAACCCTCGAGTCCAAAATCGTATGTCGAACTTCGAAAACCGAAAAAAAATATTTTCGGCTCATAATGATCAGGGTAGCATGAAATATGAACAAAAGTAGTTTCCAAGAAAACTTTGAAAATTTTTGACTTAGAAAATTTTGGTCCGAGTCATTCTCGATACGTACCTCTGAAAGCAGAGCTCCCGCTTCCGAGCTCGTATTGCGAAGGGGAGGCCTGCCTTCCGAGATCGCATTACAAAGGGGAACCCTCGAGTCCAAAATCGTATATCGAAGGGTAGGTGCGGACTTCGAAAACCGAACAAAATATTTTCGGTATGACTATGTCTCCTATCGCACAGCTCGTGCTCAATGGATTTCAGGCGGAAATAGGGTGATTTGAAAATCTGACATAGAAATTGTGTGTAAAAAGGGCTAATTGGTTTCCGGATTAACCCTAGGTAGCTGGGTGAATAGTGAGCTATTGGGTGCAGTAACCCTAGCCAACCCTAGCTGTGTGCTACTATATTCCTAAGAAAGTTTGTGTTGTGCTCTAGATATGTAAAAAGTTTCCGTAGAAGATATGACTGGCAGTCTGACAAGCCAATCAGGATGACTAGTCAACTAATTGTAATTAGTTTCGGGACTCTGGTCCCGGAACTAATTGCATGAAGACATGATAGGCAGTCTGACTAGTCGATCGGGATATCAATTAACATCTCAATTAACATCCGTGCAGGGTTGTTAACTAATGTCTAGGAGACGGGATATCCGGTGCTGATAGAGGTAGTGATCGCTATATAAACCAAGAATTTTACAGCTAACATTAACTATTTGCTTATTCGATTGAATCCGTTGATTGAATTATCGAATCTTGAAACAACCGATTGTCAGTTTTTTTATCTATTGGTCGTTATGACAGAGCGCCCTTGTCATTTCGGTCCTTCTACGGACTTGAAGTTTAGTGGCGATTATGATAATGCCCTTGCGGAGGTTTCCAAGGCTATTTGGGGTGCTCGGGATACCTATCCCATTAAGGCACTTTTGACAGTGAATGCCACGAATGGTGTCCCGCTATGTTTCCAGTCCCCTGTATGTTCATCAGTTTAAACAGGAGATGATTGATCATATCTTTAGGAATAGTATTGATGCTCAACTAGAGCTTGCCTTGATGGATGCGGCAAATGCAGGTGTGTTCGAGTCTATAAACACTACCTCTTATAATTTGAACCTCAGAGAGATAAAGAATCCTGGTCAACAGTGCCCGGCGTGTCAGAAGTGGTTTGTTCGGAATTTTAAGAGACATCTGAAAGCGTGTTGTAAGGGTAAGTGGTGTACAGTTTGCTTTACTCATCCTGATGATTTGGTAACTCATCGTTTGGTATGTGAGGGGGATCTTTTCCCATGTCGGGTATGTAGTATGGTTTTCCAGAGTCGGGAGCTTAGATTGGAGCATGAGACGATCTGCAGAAGACCTGATAGTAGTGCAACAGCCAGGAATGTGAGAGCTAGAGTACAGACAAGTGAGACAGCTGAGGGGAGTTCCTCGGGAAACATAACCAGGTAAGAAATATTGTTTACCCTTTTACAGATATATTTTGTAACTGAATTTCCATGGTTATATTAAAGTATTATTGTAACGGTTCATTAGAACCAGACAGAAACAATATTTCATACGTAAAATTTAATGATTTATATTTCAGGTATAATCCGTTAGCAGGTAACAGCTGGATGGAGTTACCTAAACCCATCAGACACAAGACCCATGCTCTTCTCAACATCAAGAACGAGAATGATAATCGCTGCTTGGAATGGGCTCTAGTTGCAGCTATTTTTTATTGGAACCAGCTTTGTTTACTGGTTAATGTTTACTCAAGTATTTATACATACAATTATATAGAATAGTTATATACCTAAATCTGCTAATATAAAACCATAATGACTCTAAAAATATACACTGCACAAAATTATGGACCTGGAAGTAAGACTAAATACTTCAGAGCTTAATACACGAATCAAAACAAAATTCTAGAAGACTGACAGTCTTGTGTTGAAAGACGAATGTGATTTAGAAGCTTATCAAAAAATTATAATCTTAGCGAGCCACGAATCCATAAATCCAAACAAAACTCTGTCTTAACACATTTCAAACAACAGTTTTGTCCACACTACACACTTTGCCTCCTTTAATGAAGTGTCTCTTATCTGGCTCGTCGTTTGATCTCTTCTTGAGTTCTAAAACAAGCTTTTGCTGTTCGGCACGTTCCTCTGGAGACCTATCCGGACTGATGAAAACTTTACCGAAATGCTCCGAGCTACGGAGATGCCTTGCTCTAGTCAAAATCTGCTGCACGATTGTAGAGCTCGTCAAAGTCACCTTAACAGGTCTATCAGCCACCTGTTTCTTATCCTTGGATTTGATCAAACCAATTCTGCTAGCTTCTATTTTTGGCTTTTCACCAAGTTCCAACAACACTTGACCGACCTTGTCACATAACAGCTCACCTTTCTCTTCTTTAAGACCAAACAACATCAGATTCCGACTTCGGTCTCCTTCTGCTACAACATCCTTAATGACATTCTTCAAGATGTTTCTATCCGAATCCAACAAAGGACCTGCTGTTGAGGTTTTTGATTCCTTTACCGCGGCGCTGTATGTCTTTAACTCTGTCAAATAACGGAGTAGTTCGCTGTTTATTAGTCTCATGATTGAAATACTGATATCTGGATATTATCCGGTTGGAAGAGACAAGGACAAGTGAAACAAGGAAGTTAGGAGTAAGGGCAAATTTTCGGCGTCAACGCCATCTTCAGGCTAAAATTGTTATAAATGTTAGTATATAATAAATGCTTCCATACTAGTTAAAATGCTAAATTAAAATTACACACACTGAATACAGGTTACATCAAATGGTATTATAATACATTACATTGAAAATAGTGATGTACACACGTTTTACACTCTGTCCAAGTACATAATATCTACTGAACAGCAGGGTCGTGTGCTATTTGTTTAAATTTGTCTTTGAATATGTTGTAAAAGAAATCCCTTAAGCTTCTCGCACTCTTCTTTGTTATTGATACTAGGTTTAAATAAATTAATGTAGTAAGCTTCTGTCACTTTACGTTTAATGGTGCTATATAAGTTAATTTCTAAAATATCGAAGGAAATATCTGGTTCTATGTTATCGTGAAACTCTGAATAATGAGCAGCCAACGCATTATCAGGATAGGTTAAAGGCCTGTTGACTGCTCTTCGATGCTCTGAAAATCTATCGTGTGCTGTTCTACTCGTTTCCCCTATATATAGCTCTTGACATAATTTACACGTAACTTTGTATATGACACATTTTGGTTTGCAGTCGTGATTTGTTGTGATGAGTGGACATATGATACAGTTTGGTATGGTGCAGTGTGGTTTGTCGTGTGGTCGTGATGAACATAAGATCTCTGAGAGTTTCTTACCTGGTGTGAATATGAATTTGACCGGTAAGTTGTGTGAGAGGGCAAATTGAGTGACTTCTTTGGAAAATGGCTCGTTGATGAATGGTAGAGTGCATGTTACGTGGTCGGTATCTTGTATGTTTGATGATGAAGGGTTATGACGTGTTGTAGGTGAGAGAGGGTGAAGTCGTCCTGTTTTGTTTATACGTCGTGGGTCTTGGTAACCGTTGTTGACCAACAAGTTGTCTACTATCTTCATGGACTCTTCTTTATACTCTGGTGTTGATGAGCAAAAAGCAGCCGTTTTGTAGAAGTTCTTGATGGTTGCTACTTTAGTTCCCTCATTGTGGTGGCTGTTGGCGTGCAGTGTGATATTCTTTTTCTGCTTCTTTCTGTAGAATTTGTGGTGTAGTGTTCCCTGTTCGTCGATCTTTATCTGGGTGTCGAGGAATGGGGTGAAATCCTGACGGCTTTCCGGATAGTCAATTTCCCATTTGAGCAACTGGTCTGGGTCCTCGTTTGAGATGGACTCCACTATCCTCAGAGCTTCTTCTTTGGAGCTGGCTAGACTCCCGGCATCATCCACGTATCTCCGGTAGAATGAGACGTGTAAATCAGTGTAAATCGATCTTCTCTCGAACATATATACTCGTACTATCGCTCCTATTGGTGATGGTTGGCACCCCATGAATAGACCAATTTTCTGGAGGTAGAGTCTTGAGTGATATGTAAAGTATGAGTTGGTGAAGACGAATTCAAGGATCTTGTGGATGTGCGTGAGTGTTAGACCCCAGGTGTCGAGGTCTTCCCAATGTTCTTCGGTGAGTGTAATGAGGTCTTGAATGCAGCCACTGATGTTGATGTTTGTGTACAGTGCTGTGACGTCAGCTGTGAAGAATGAGAGACCTGAGAGTTGTTGATGTGACATGTTTTGAAGCTCTTCTAGGTGAGTGTGTATATTGCTCAGGTGAGATGGAACATGATTAAGCAGAGGAGATAGAATAGATTTAACAATCCAAGCAAGCTTCTCAGAAGGGGAATTTATACAAGACACAATTGGACGTATTTTACAATTAGAAATAATATCTACATCTGAAACTAAGACATTACAATCAAATTTATGAGTTTTCTGTATTAAATAAATAGTCGGTAGTTGGGTATTATGTGATTTAAATAAGTCTACTGTTTTGCTGTCATAATTACACATCCTACTTATCTCTGTCCATAACACATTACTCTCAGTCTCTAGTCTCTCAGTAACCCTGTTGATGAGGCGGCTGTAGGAGACTTCTGAGGGGTTTGCTATTGGTTGGATCCGATTTTGTCGCGTGGTGGTAGGTGCAACGTAGGTGTACGCTTCTTGCGAGGTCATGTCTGACAGATGTTTCTGCGTAATCTGCTGTTGTACTCCACTGCTCATAATCACAAACTCACCCCCCCTTGTCGCTTCTCGAGAAGTGGAGTTCTTCTTTTCTTGCAATCAAGGATTTGAGTCCCTCCCGTTGTTTTGCTGTTAGGTTAGAGGGTACTTTACTGTGTTCTAATCTGGTGTTAATGATGTAACACAGTTGGCGGAGGTGATGTTCCATGGCGAGGTTGGTGGTGGGTGGAGCACCAGCAAACGGTCGTTGAAATGGCACGTTTTTCGACTTAATAAATGCGAAGCTGGTCGGGCATGTATCATCTGGGATCTCATCTGAAAAACAGGTTTTCCAGCGGAGCCGGTAGGCGGTCTGAGCAAGGCTGATCTGCACATCTTTCTTGAGGCGTTCATCTACTCGGGGTGCTAGGGCGAACTTGGGGCCTAAGCTGAGGACGTTAGTCTCATTCTCGTTGAGGACAACGCCTACCGCAGATACTTTGCTGCTAGGTGGCTCGATGGTAGAGGTGGAGTCGTGTGACACATTAGACTGATAGGTGTGGGTGGGAGTACTGAGAGCATTAAACTTATGAATCAATCTCTGTTTAGATGACTCCTTAACATCGTGGTTGTTATCACTAAACATTTGACATATCTCATAAAACTCTGGTCTCCCAGACAGTCTACATTTGATGATACATGCCCGACCAGCTTCGCATTTATTAAGTCGAAAAACGTGCCATTTCAACGACCGTTTGCTGGTGCTCCACCCACCACCAACCTCGCCATGGAACATCACCTCCGCCAACTGTGTTACATCATTAACACCAGATTAGAACACAGTAAAGTACCCTCTAACCTAACAGCAAAACAACGGGAGGGACTCAAATCCTTGATTGCAAGAAAAGAAGAACTCCACTTCTCGAGAAGCGACAAGGGGGGTGAGTTTGTGATTATGAGCAGTGGAGTACAACAGCAGATTACGCAGAAACATCTGTCAGACATGACCTCGCAAGAAGCGTACACCTACGTTGCACCTACCACCACGCGACAAAATCGGATCCAACCAATAGCAAACCCCTCAGAAGTCTCCTACAGCCGCCTCATCAACAGGGTTACTGAGAGACTAGAGACTGAGAGTAATGTGTTATGGACAGAGATAAGTAGGATGTGTAATTATGACAGCAAAACAGTAGACTTATTTAAATCACATAATACCCAACTACCGACTATTTATTTAATACAGAAAACTCATAAATTTGATTGTAATGTCTTAGTTTCAGATGTAGATATTATTTCTAATTGTAAAATACGTCCAATTGTGTCTTGTATAAATTCCCCTTCTGAGAAGCTTGCTTGGATTGTTAAATCTATTCTATCTCCTCTGCTTAATCATGTTCCATCTCACCTGAGCAATATACACACTCACCTAGAAGAGCTTCAAAACATGTCACATCAACAACTCTCAGGTCTCTCATTCTTCACAGCTGACGTCACAGCACTGTACACAAACATCAACATCAGTGGCTGCATTCAAGACCTCATTACACTCACCGAAGAACATTGGGAAGACCTCGACACCTGGGGTCTAACACTCACGCACATCCACAAGATCCTTGAATTCGTCTTCACCAACTCATACTTTACATATCACTCAAGACTCTACCTCCAGAAAATTGGTCTATTCATGGGGTGCCAACCATCACCAATAGGAGCGATAGTACGAGTATATATGTTCGAGAGAAGATCGATTTACACTGATTTACACGTCTCATTCTACCGGAGATACGTGGATGATGCCGGGAGTCTAGCCAGCTCCAAAGAAGAAGCTCTGAGGATAGTGGAGTCCATCTCAAACGAGGACCCAGACCAGTTGCTCAAATGGGAAATTGACTATCCGGAAAGCCGTCAGGATTTCACCCCATTCCTCGACACCCAGATAAAGATCGACGAACAGGGAACACTACACCACAAATTCTACAGAAAGAAGCAGAAAAAGAATATCACACTGCACGCCAACAGCCACCACAATGAGGGAACTAAAGTAGCAACCATCAAGAACTTCTACAAAACGGCTGCTTTTTGCTCATCAACACCAGAGTATAAAGAAGAGTCCATGAAGATAGTAGACAACTTGTTGGTCAACAACGGTTACCAAGACCCACGACGTATAAACAAAACAGGACGACTTCACCCTCTCTCACCTACAACACGTCATAACCCTTCATCATCAAACATACAAGATACCGACCACGTAACATGCACTCTACCATTCATCAACGAGCCATTTTCCAAAGAAGTCACTCAATTTGCCCTCTCACACAACTTACCGGTCAAATTCATATTCACACCAGGTAAGAAACTCTCAGAGATCTTATGTTCATCACGACCACACGACAAACCACACTGCACCATACCAAACTGTATCATATGTCCACTCATCACAACAAATCACGACTGCAAACCAAAATGTGTCATATACAAAGTTACGTGTAAATTATGTCAAGAGCTATATATAGGGGAAACGAGTAGAACAGCACACGATAGATTTTCAGAGCATCGAAGAGCAGTCAACAGGCCTTTAACCTATCCTGATAATGCGTTGGCTGCTCATTATTCAGAGTTTCACGATAACATAGAACCAGATATTTCCTTCGATATTTTAGAAATTAACTTATATAGCACCATTAAACGTAAAGTGACAGAAGCTTACTACATTAATTTATTTAAACCTAGTATCAATAACAAAGAAGAGTGCGAGAAGCTTAAGGGATTTCTTTTACAACATATTCAAAGACAAATTTAAACAAATAGCACACGACCCTGCTGTTCAGTAGATATTATGTACTTGGACAGAGTGTAAAACGTGTGTACATCACTATTTTCAATGTAATGTATTATAATACCATTTGATGTAACCTGTATTCAGTGTGTGTAATTTTAATTTAGCATTTTAACTAGTATGGAAGCATTTATTATATACTAACATTTATAACAATTTTAGCCTGAAGATGGCGTTGACGCCGAAAATTTGCCCTTACTCCTAACTTCCTTGTTTCACTTGTCCTTGTCTCTTCCAACCGGATAATATCCAGATATCAGTCTTTAACTCTGATTTCACAGTATTCTCAACTGATGCTACAACCTCAGATTTCAAGTAATCAAGCTGCTCGTCTTTGGCAGCTAGCAGTTCTTTCTGCAATACAACTATTGTCCCCTGGCTGTAAATTACATCGGAGTGCAATTTCTGGTTATACTTCTCCATCTGATCAATGTACAATGATTGCCTATACATAACTTTTAACGCAGAATTGAGACTCTGAGCCATGACTTCCCTAGTGATTTCTCTTCTACCAATGAAACCCTGAGCTACACACGCGTTAACATGATTTGATTTAACAAGCTGGAGAGTTTTCCGGATCCATTCAGCTCCATCATCTCTCACTTCATCAAGCTTATAAGCCACGTATTTCTCAGATTTATACATCACACAACCACGGCACCGGTTAAACAAGCAAGTCTTATCAACGTAATGATAAGTAACTGATAAGCGAGCAACAACGTATTGAAAAGTGTATTTACTGAACTGGCAACGTATTGAAAAGTGTATTTACTGAACTGAAAAGATCAGCTGAAGTTTCCCAAGCATTACAACCGTACTCGCGTTGCTCATTATCAGAAGAGCTCCGTGAAGATGAATATGACCGGTATCAGCTTCCCTACACCAATCAGTGAGGTGAGAATTGTAATTAGTGCTACCAGCAATTTTAAAATTATCTACAATAGTCGGTGCTAATCCATGTTCCACTTCCTTAATCTTAGACTTATGATCATGATATAGCTTAAAATAATTAAAGAATTGTTTTTGTCTGTCTGCACGAGCGCCCACGTGCAAATTAGATGAGAAATAGGTAGTTGCAAAGTAACCATGGTAACGGTGTTGAACGTGCAGATGCTTAAATTTGCTAGCGAAATTTTGATCGGTTTTGTGATTATTACGTTGTGTTCAGTGCAAGTTAAATTTGTATCGGCTGTACTATTAGTATTACTATTACCTTCCTATAGCTACCTGTGACCGGGCTTCCTAGTTTAGTTTAGCTTAGAATCATATGTCGCCGGCTGTGCAAGCTAAACAACTCATGATCATCCACTATTTATTTCAGATTGGTAAGGTTGAGAAGTTGAACAACGTTTCTATCAATGTTCTTGGATGGGATGATGGGACGATTGCAACAGGAAAACCGCATGAACTTCACCAGGGATTCTACCCGATCAGACATTGTGAGGATCCTGACAGTGAGACGTGCATCAACATTCTGCTGGTGGAAAACGACAGGACGAGCCATTGGGTCTGGGTAGAAAATCTATCAAAACTATTATGTGGACAGAGCAAGAATACTCGTAGGAAATTTTTTTGTATCAGATGTTTGAGAGGTTTCACAAGAAGGGACCTTTTGATTGTACATAAAATTGATTGTAGTGAATTTCAAGCACAACCATCATGCTAGATGAAGTAAAATAGCGAGAATACCCAGTAGGAAGTTTAAAGCAGAAGAAGACGGAGCTGCTGTCTTTAAAGTTCAACAGTCGGAGGAAGACTATTGATTACGATAAATCCAACGATCTACCTCTATTCCCAGAATATCTGGTGGTGCAGGAATCAGGATAGTATGGTATCAGATGCAATTCACAAGGCAATGGAGAGGAGAGGGGTAAACTCCGTTGCTCCTTCTGAGAAACTTGCTCCAAACCTTTTTTCTAAGATTAAGCACAAGATTCATGTAGCAGCACTGCAGTATTATATTTAAATTGGTCGTGTTTGTGACAAGATCCACAGAGTTTTAGAATTTAAGCAGTCTGTTTGGTTAAGGAAATACATTGAATTTAACACCCGAAAACGACAGGAGTCTACATCAGAGTTTGATACGGAACGGCAGGCAGCATCGTTTTCAGACTAGTAAACATGGATTCAAGAGGTTTTGCATTTTCTCAGATAACCTGGTTGGACTAGAACTTGTTATGCCTACGATTGTGTTAGATAAGTCGTTCACATTTGCTTTTGGTTATTCCTGTGGAATTAATTTATTAGATCTTTAGATAAAATATTCGCAACTATTCGCATTTACCTTTAATTATTCCCGTGGAATTTATTTAACATATTTCGAAATTTTAATTCAGATTATTTGCATAAGGGAGTTAACTAGGAAATTTCTAAACTGTTTCTTTTAAAAACGGTTCTAGGCATTGTTGTTTTATTGTGTAACAAGAAATACAAATTTTAAGATAATTGAAAATCAAAAATATAACATCATAAATAATAACGGCAACTAAAAAAAATATCACATATCAGTCTCTGACTCTAGTACATTGTGTATATTTATAAAGTTGACAAATGACAATGTTCCAAAAGTTTGCCAGGCTGCAATATCGGGGGTTATGTAAGATGCCGCACCATGCTGACGGGAGCTGTTTGGGGAAGTGTGGCAGGAGATCTCCTGGATGTCATAAATGTCCGCATAGAGAAGGATCGTTGAAAGGAATTTGTAGGCGACGTGTCCAGCGCAAAATATTTTGATGTTTTCCAGGGAATAAAGGATGCCAATATGAGAGTAGTATAGTCTAGAGAACCAGCTGCAAAGTCATCAATGCCTGCTGCTCCGAGCACTCTTTGCGTAATCTTCCGTCTTCTTGTCGGATACAGTCATCATTAGATTAGCAGGTCTGTTGAAGATGAAATGCCGATATGATTCATCACTATCAATCCGGATTCCGGATGGACATCTCATTCAAGATGAAACGGGACGAGAGGTCTGGAGGGGGATTATTTAAAACATATAAGTGATTAATGATACGAAAAGATTGTATCGGCAGGAGCTTTCAAAATACATGTGTAAATCGTCTTCAGCTGGACGAGAGGTTAATCCCGCCGACACTAACAATTGCACTTTCGGATGGAGGAGACATTACTAAAAACTATTGTAAACGAGGTTAACTCTCTGTATAGTAGAGGGTGAGGGTATTTAAGGTTTGTTCGTAGGAAGTCATCAGTCAGACTTTAGCTTTACCCTTCTTAATTGGTTTACTTTTTCCTGTTGTCTGACAGCCGTCGGACTTCCGCTTCTTCTGGAATCTGGATCTTGAAGCCTTCGTTAATGTAACTATCATTGCTAGATGAAGTAAAATAGCGAGAATACCCAGTAGGAAGTTTAAAGCAGAAGAAGACGGAGCTGCTGTCGGAGGAAACAGTCGGAGGAAGACTATTGATTACGATAAATTCAACGATCTACCTCTTTTCCCTGAATATCTGGTGGTGCACTATCACTCCGGATGGACATCTCCTTCAAGATGAAACGGGACGAGAGGTCTGGAGGGGGATTATTTAAAACATATAAGTGATTAGTGATACGAAAAGATTGTATTAGCAGGAGCTTTCAAAATACATGTGTAAATCGTCTTCAGCTGGACGAGAGGTTAATCCCGCCGACACTAACAATTGCACTTTCGGATGGAGGAGACATTACTAAAAACTATTGTAAACGAGGTTAACTCTCTGTATAGTAGAGGGTGAGGGTATTTAAGGTTTGTTCGTAGGAAGTCATCAGTCAGACTTTAGCTTTACCCTTCTTAATTGGTTTACTTTTTCCTGTTGTCTGACAGCCGTCGGACTTCCGCTTCTTCTGGAATCTGGATCTTGAAGCCTTCGTTAATGTAACTATCATTGCTAGATGAAGTAAAATAGCGAGAATACCCAGTAGGAAGTCTAAAGCAGAAGAAGACGGAGATGCTGACTTTAAAGTTCAACAGTCGGAGGAAGACATTGATCACGATAAATTCAACGATCTACCTCTTTTCCCTGAATATCTGGTGGTGCACTATCACTCCGGATGGACATCTCCTTCAAGATGAAACGGGACGAGAGGTCTGGAGGGGGATTATTTAAAACATATAAGTGATTAGTGATACGAAAAGATTGTATTAGCAGGAGCTTTCAAAATACATGTGTAAATCGTCTTCAGCTGGACGAGAGGTTAATCCCGCCGACACTAACAATTGCACTTTCGGATGGAGGAGACATTACTAAAAACTATTGTAAACGAGGTTAACTCTCTGTATAGTAGAGGGTGAGGGTATTTAAGGTTTGTTCGTAGGAAGTCATCAGTCAGACTTTAGCTTTACCCTTCTTAATTGGTTTACTTTTTCCTGTTGTCTGACAGCCGTCGGACTTCCGCTTCTTCTGGAATCTGGATCTTGAAGCCTTCGTTAATGTAACTATCATTGAGATCTGACGGGAACCGGTCACTGCGGCGGAAGTCACTGCGGCGGTGGACGGTAGAAACTGTACCTAAGACAGTAGTAGTAGTACCGCCGTACTGTCCAAAGTAAAGTGGGTGTCATGTGATCCGCCGCACCGTACAACCTTTTTGGAAACTACCGCCGTACCGTCCTCCGCTGTACCGTCCTCCGCTGTACCGTCCACCGCCGCAGTGACTTCGGCCGCTGCGTCCTATACCCATCTGTCAGATGACAGATACCTTCCGTAATATAGTGAGTCAGCCCCTACTGTTAGCAGCAAGTTGTGGCCAATGGAAATGTAACATTCTTGATCGCGATCTAGATCGTCTGAATGTGAAAGTTTGGCTTGAAATATGGTGTAAAGTTCAGGTAATGTCGCAAGTATGGCACCCCGAACCTCTTCAAAATACTTTCGAAGCTTATCCAGCATAGAGAGCTGTTCGTGTAGATGAAGTAGGGGGAAAATAGCTCATCCTCACATCCAGGACATCGTAGTTTGTTAAGTTGAGCAACCTGTCTTACTATATTTTTACAGAGAAAACCAATCCAAACATCACTGTAATACATTTTAAAATAAGCGAGCAAATCCCATAGTGTTTTTATAGCCAAGTCTCTGGCGTTATCGTCTTCCTTATGCGTGAGTTGAGGAGTAAAATGATTTCCGGGAGTTTTATTATTACAACGTAAATACAAATTTTTTATTTTTTCATGCTGATTTGGACTCCAAATTTTGGAGGCTATTAAAGCATTGGACCCAGTGAAAAAAGTTTCAGTTGTATATATTTTACGGTTTTTGCGGAAAGTCGCGTTAAAGTTGATGCCGTGGTGTCAGTAAAATTGTCTTGCTTTATAATTATATATAGGAATATAGTAGCACACAGCTAGGGTTGGCTAGTGTTACCGCACCCGGAAAGCTCACTATTCACCCAGCTACCTACTAGGGTTAATCCGGAAACCAATTAGCCCTTTTTTACACACAATTTCTGTGTCCGATTTTCAAATCACCCTATTTCCGCCTGAAATCCATTGAGCGCGAGCTGTGTGATAGGAGACATAGTCATACCACTGCTTTAGTAATTAAATGCCTTCGTATCACGAAATTTTATAATTGAGTTGTCTGTGTTTCTATATCTCATTATGATGATGAATCATCATCATAATGAGATATAGAAACACAGACAATTCAATTATAAAATTTCGTAAAATTTATATCATCAATTATTGATGATATAAATTTTATTTTTATAGTCAGACTCAGATTGCCCCATCAGAAAAATCGGATTTTTATACGGTAGGATCTTAATCTTATAATAAGGTTGTCAGGATATGTCATATGGATTGGTTAGTGCCTGGCAGAAAATTGATGAGAGATCGTTTATTTTATGTAATTTGCTTTATAAATCACGTAATATTTTACAATTTCAAGGCTAGCTGAATATTTTGATTCATACAGGACAGGATATGATTGATGATTGTCTGATTCCTGCAGCTTAATAGCAGGAGTGCGCGTCATGTTCAAAATTAGGCATTTCGTTATCATCAATGATCAAGCCAGTGCAATTTGAGAAAAGATAACATCGCTAATATGTTGATGCGTAATGTAAATGTAATGATAATGAGTGAAATGTCATACTGGACACTAATACCAGAGGCAGGGAGAGAACTGTTAGGACAGGTTTAAAAGAGGTTGTATTACAAAAATCCCAAAGTAGAAGTCTTCACCGGCTGATCAGAGGTAGGAAGGTGGAATGGCAAGGGTCTCCAGAGATGAGATCAGATGTCCTGTGCCAGGTTTTTGGGATTCATGTACCAGCAACCTCATTAGAGATCCCATTTTATATCCTTGTTTTTAAGAAAAATCATGACTTTTCGCAATATAGATTTCCGGTTTCTTGGGGAGACTTTGCATTTTGTCAACAAATAACCAGCAATTTAAATGGCAGACAGGAATACTTTATTTTAACCAGCAAATGCCAACAGTTTCAAGATCACTTACTGTTACTACCACCGCGCCGAGACAAGGTTTAATAAATACTGTTATAACTCGACATACTGACACACAGTGCTGTTAATTTGTGATGGTTATGTTGTTAGCTTCCGGCTTCTCCTGAATTTCTGGGAATTTTCATTTCAGCAGGGAACTTCTACTACCATTATGTGCTTAACCACCATCAGAGTCAATAAACTAGTTTAAGATAGTGTCTGTTATAGTAGTTGTGATCAACTAGCTAACTGGGGGTGTCTACGCCCTACGGCCAGGACTTCACTATCGCAGTTGAAATTCAAAAGTGTAAACCCGCCTATTACAGGGTGGCCCAAAAGTAACTACCCACACGCAAGTCGCAACCCTTTAATAACTGACGTAATTCTTCTTAGAATTGCACATAAATTTCAGAGACTATCGATATGGGTCAAACTTAGATTTCCTGAAAGTTTGGTTAAATTTAATCTATTACAGTGGGTGTGGCACGCTACTCCCTCTTTTTCCCTATTGTCACCATAAAGTGATAACGCTTTCAGCTAGGAACTTCAAAATTTCTAGACACATTTGGTTTGATAATGGAAGTGCTTTCCCGAAATTGCAAGTTGATTGTTCACAATTTAAGCGAGTTATGACCCTTTTAAGATATTGCAGATACGTGATCCAGCACTAATCAGTGATATCTTCACTCAATCAATGCTCTGATTGGTTGGAGACTGCTTAGTTATAGAACAGCAACCAAAGCGCTATAACACGAATTTCTTCGGTTTTAAGGAACGACACTATATGTATTCACTCAAAGTGATCAGATCGTCATCCACCAACATGCTCGATCCCGCCTAATGAGGCTCATTGTTGCTCGCTAGCGAATAGCTCCCGATGAGATTACTGATTGGGTGACGAAATCACTGATTAAGTGCCGAGATCACGTATCTGCAATATCTTAAAAGGGTCATAACTCGCTTAAATTGTAAACAATCAACTTGAAATTTTGGGAAAGCACTTCCATTATCAAACCAAATGTGTCTAGAAATTTTGAAGTTCCTAGCTGAAAGCGTTATCACTTTATGGTGACACTAGCGAAAAAGAGGGAGTGGCGTGCCACACCCACTGTAATAGATTAAATTTGACGAAACTTTTAGGAAATCTAAGTTTGACCCATATCGATAGTCTCCGAAATTGATGTGCAATTCTAAGAAGAATTACGTTAGTTATTAAAGGGTTGCGACTTGCGTGTGGGTAGTTACTTTTGGGCCACCCTGTAATAGGCGGGTTTACACTTTTGAATTTCAACTGCGATAGTGAAGTCCCGGCCGTAGGGCGTAGACACCCCAGTTAGCTAGTTGATCGCAACTACTATAACATAAACTATCTATTAAACTAGTTTATTGACTCTGATGGTGGTTAAGTATATTATGGTAGTAGAAGTTCCCTGCTGAAATGAAAATTCCCAGAAATTCAGGTGAAGCCGGAAGCTAACAACATAACCATCACAAATTAACAGCACTGTGTGTCAGTATGTCGAGTTATAACAGTATTTATTAAACCTTGTCTCGGCGCGGTGGTAGTAACAGTAAGTGATCTTGAAACTGTTGGCATTTGCTGGTTAAAATAAAGTATTCCTGTCTGCCATTTAAATTGCTGGTTATTTGCTGACAAAATGCAAAGTCTCCCCAAGAAACCGGAGATGTCTATATTGCGAGAAGTCATGATTTTTCTTAAAAACAAGGATATGAAATGGGATCTCTATAATGAGGTTGCTTGATACATGAATCCCAAAAACCTGGGAACAGGACACACCCACTGTAATAGATTACATTTGACGAAACTTTTATGAAATCTAAGTTTGACCCATATCTATAATCTCTGAAATTTCCGTGCAATTCTAAGAAGAATTACTATACGTGAGTTATTACTATTAGAGGGTTGCGTGTGGGTAGTTACTTTTGGGCCTGTATATTTGAAAACACGCATAACATTGTCGTATGAAAGTATGAACTCTCTTTACAGTCCAAACAGACCGCAATGAGTGCTCCCTCCCCTAATAAGCTTATAGTATTACATGACAGTGAATATCGAGGCTAACCTAATTATGATTTATGCACCAACGCTGCCTATGCAGTAATGGGAGAGAGAGCGAGGAGGGAGAAAAAAGTGATCCATTTTATGTCACCATTGTGGTACAAACCCATCAATTAAACCACTAACCACCGACTGATTTGAAGAACCTTTATCATTTGGCTTCGTCAGAGTTTTCTCGGCACTATACCGAAAAAATCAGTCCCATAACTTTAACCGTTTTCTTGATTAAGCCGCTCGGAAATTACACGCGCACAGACAGATAGACAGACAGACAGACAGACAGACAGACAGACAGACAGACAGACAGACAGACAGACAGACAGACAGACAGACAGACAGACAGACAAACATTCTGAGATTATTCTTTAAGATTGATCAATAAAGTAATGGGTCCTTGTATTATGCATGCGATTTTCAACTGCCAACAACTAAAAATTACCACTTTTCAAACTTCGATCCTCTATTCCTCATAGGGTTTTAAAACTTGGCAGGCACTTACTAAACACTATTTAGAAAATTTATTTTTAGCACAATTTAGAGTAAGGCCTTCGTATAAAAAATGCTGATAATAATTTAATAATTGTGCAGTTGGCACTAAGTCGAGCTTTTGCATTACCAACTGGAGATCAGAGTCAATAAATTAGTTTTATTGGTATATCCACAGGGTGCTTGTTATGTCCAAAATCTTGAGTTTTCGTGCAGAAATTATATAACTATGGGAATAATGGGATGGTATTGAACACTAACCATAATTTACCTACTGTTAACCCCCAATCCCAGCAACCCTGAACTGAAATTGAGGGATTGAGTCTGTAACAGTAGTAATTGTGATCCAGTACTCCACTACGCCACACCGTCAACATAAGACATTTAACTGTATGTGCTGGTAATTCTCGATAGTTTTGCTGTTAACTTTCAAATAACCGCCGTTTGTATTACCTAGCTTGCTGGTCTCTTGCTCGCGTCACTCACTAAGATGTTAGAGTGCAAGATTGACGTGCCAGTTAACTTCACTTCTAGTTTCGGGTTGAATATGGATTCTTGGAACTGGTATTTCTAGAGATCCAACCATACGATTTTCTTGAAACTTTGCAGATAGTGAGATAGCTTTAAAACGAATAATCTGTTCAAGTTTGGGTGAATTTGATGTGCCAAATTTTAGACATCATCTCAAACACAAAAAATAGTGCTGTCGGACAGGAGTCGTGTTACCATTTCTAACTAATTCTCTGCTACCACGTAATTGTGAGAGTAATTACCTACGCGCGATTTTGCTGCTCGACCATCTCAATAAATATAAAGTGCATGACAAAATCGAGCTAGTAGTGATTTTTTGCAATTTAAAGTGATAAGCTTGGGAGCGTATAAGATGTCAGCCACGAAGTTTGAAATTAAGCAGAACTATGACAGACATCACCCCTGAAATTAAATCAACCTGGACCAACTTCACCCTAGTAGTACTAGTTCATCTACAGGGTTTTGCTGCCTACGTATGTGGTGACAGGTTTTATAACTTATAAAGTTGCCATGTCAGTTCTAAAGGACTCATTTTCGGGTTGGTATTTGTAGAGCAATCTTTACTCAATCTTCTGAGTATTCAGTATACATAATGCCAATGGCTCAGGATTTAGTTTCCATGTAAGACGATTTATATGATGATTATAAAATGTTATTAATAGCATGAGGAATTGGAATTAAGAAAATGTCATCTTGAAAAGTGCTCTGTTAATGTTTCGATGACTAATACTAATAGCGGACCAACTCTACATTATACTTTATTATTCTACATTATACTTATAGAATTGAATTCTATCTGGCTATATTTAGGATTTCGATTGGTGAGTAATCTTGTGGCTTTTTAAAATGAAATCTGGCCCAAAATAGCCCCAAGAAACGTAAAGTGCGAAACACTTAAATAAGATTTTGTATGTTTATATAAATTCATTAAAACCTACAACTATGTTGTATCACGTCGTGACCCCCATTGTCGTTTCACTAAGTGGCGAAAGCCACGATACAGCCGCGCACTCATGCACGGCAGGTCTGCTATACAACGTGTGACAAGAATTATATTGTTTAGGGGTCGTTCATATCAGTTTTACACGTCATAGCTATTGTGTCAAAATTACACTAGCGTTATCATTTGGAACCCCCCCCCCCCCCCCCTCAGCTGATTACGTAATATGTGAACGACCCCTTACTCATTTAAAAGAATGTTCTCTCTATTGCGACACTTATACTAGTAGAGGACGTGTGTAAATTTAATAGCCCTGAGCACCTGGTGTGACTATTCTTTGAAGTGATAATTCACTAGGGCCCTTAAAGAGTTAATTATGCATGTTTCTATTTGAATTGTAGCATGAGTTACATAGTATACTTGTAGTATATACAGTTATACTTTACATGTTATACTTATAGTATCACGACCCTCGTGTTTGTAGTTCTTAGTTTATACGCTTTTATCTTTAAGTATACTCCTCATTCACAGATGATCATATTTTTATAATCCGATTGCAGTTCCAAATTCCCCGACAATTTCCCGAATCAAATTAATAACTATTAACTTCCCGGAGAAATTCTGGTTATATTATGTCTAGATCGGCATTCTCCTTCGGCCTTCAATCTGCCTCATTCTCTGTCACTTATCAATAATAATTATAATTTCTCTGCAAAACAAGCAATCTGCAGAACAGTGCTGTTGCTAAATAGTGCCGCTGACGCACTATATAAATTGTTACAGATGTGTCATCTGACACTTAATATGAGTACTTCTTGGTAATCTGACCACAAATAGCATCGTAAAATCTTAAAATATCTCCGTTTAATCTTAATAAATTGGTCGTTTAATTTTGATTAAATATTCTTGATATAGCTGCACCTTCCAGTACCATACTGTTTAAATGAGTATACTGTATATATATTATATACGGCCATTTACTTGGTTCTAAACGACGCCCTGGGTAACAGGTATTAGTATTACTTAATACTTGGCCTGAGAATAGCTCCCATATGTCATTATGATCATATCCCCAAATAAAGTTCAGAAATCCCAGAAATAGAAGTAAACCCAATACAGCTGCCCGATTATCTCCTAAATCAAAAAGTGCAAGCGTTAGCATTCAGTCAGGGTTACCTTAATTGATTTACAGATCTGTCTTAATCTTTTTGCAGGAAAACCCCAATTTACCGCGCCCCGATTTACCGCAAACCCCGATTTACTGCGGGTATTTCCTTTCCCCCGAATTTTTCTTCAAAACTTGTTTTTTTTTTCTGAAAAGTTCTCGTATAACGCCTTTGCAGTTTGCTGCTGTGATGCTTGACAGTACTCCTATGACATGGCATTACTGTGTTTGAGAAGGGTCAGTTCGTGCTGGGTATAGGACACGAGGGCATAGGACACAAGGGAGTTACCTTCCCAAAAGGGCAAATCACATGATTAATTTTAACATTGACACGAATGCGGAACCAAAAACCGTCCTGCGATATTCTGAAGACCAAGTTTGTCACATGAACATGTTTAATTGGTCTAAGCACGTTACCAAATCTGCTGCTGAGTTGGCTGAGATATTTAAGGAAAATCTCTTAATTTTTGGCTCGCGTAAATCTGGGTGATCATGAATATTTGTCACATCACTATGTTTCGTTTCGAATTTATATGTGAGTAGACCGAATTCTTCGAGCTAACTCTAAGTCTAAGCTTAACGTCAACCTGACTGTTGAGAACATCAAAAAAACCGTTTGTCAATGTTAAAGTGATTCATGTGATTCGCCCTCGTGTCCACCTTTTTAAGAAAGTACCGCCCTTGCGCCCTACGCCCTTGCATTGTGTCCTCCGCCCTTGTTAATTTCGCGCTAAACTTCGCCGAACAGATGGGATGCAGTATCATAATTGCGGGATGGGTCCAGCGCTGCATTTTACCTTGCATGTTAAGCATAATATGCAGTATGCACAGACACCGAGCCAACCCGACACCACGTGTCAGCTAATTTTAATTAAATTTATTTCTCATGGGTACGTTAAATGGCCAATTTAGCTAGCAA
Organism: Bolinopsis microptera; assembly: GCF_026151205.1. Classification (NCBI taxonomy): domain Eukaryota; kingdom Metazoa; phylum Ctenophora; class Tentaculata; order Lobata; family Bolinopsidae; genus Bolinopsis; species Bolinopsis microptera. The sequence continues at coordinate 2,017,528 of NC_087080.1, read as the reverse complement.
ACATTCGTGATTAGATACAATGATACATGTAACATTATTGCAATAAATATTACAAATTGAAGTTTTTATCGGTGTCCATTACCCCTCCCTCTCTTATGACAGTAGCGTATTGTTGCTGGTACTAGCTTGACTGTCTCTACCTTTACTAAATAGTACATTGTTACAAACATTTACAGACTCTTACTTCACTTTACTTTTTTCTTTTGGATATATAAATACTTATAGTGAATTAATATAATAGTTGGGATAATGGGGAATTTTACTTCATGAAAAGATTCAAGGACATGTCTCATTATTTTCATAAATATTACAAATTTAAGTTTTAACCATTGCCCCCTTTACTACATCTAAAGATTGAAGCGTTGTCAGCGTTACCAAATTGACTGCCTCCACAACCACTACGTAACTAAGTAATAGATAAAAATAGCAAATGACCGTTCCTTCACTTTAACTGATTAAATACGATGATGTAAAACTGAGTGATGTAAATAATATATAAACTAGATAACGCAACCTGTTACAGCACTACTGTTGACCAGAACTCCATTAAGATATATCAAACGAGCTTCCCCTGGGGAACAATTTACACTTCTTTTATGACAGATCATGTAGCGAGAGGTTAATAAAGGCCTTGCCACGTGACCCAGCAATAGTAATATATATGCCATGTTGCGTGGTTGCATAAAGCCATTTACTTTGCCCCATCTTGAAGGTTTTATGCTGTTAGCTGAGTTTAATGATATTGTTGTGTTGCCGTTTATACTTGTTTAGTGTTTACTGGGTTGAGCTGGTTGAAAATTGGAGGCTTTAAAATTGGCATTGCTCCAGATATTTCTCGGCTGGAATCCTCTCTACAGTATACACAGTTCTTATCAAATAACTTATTATATAGTTTTTTTAAGAACATTTAAGTTTAAAAGCTCATATATATCTTAAATAATACACGTCATGTGGTATGACTGATTCGTGGTCATCTCCATCTATCACTCATAATCATGATCCATGATTAATATCTTGCACAAATCTTCCATTTCCTCGTTACCCCCAGTTAATAAGCTTAATTTGACAGGAGCGTGCCGTGACCACCACTTTTTACCAGATTCGGTAAGTTCCCATATATAATGACGTTAGTCAATAGTTAGTCTACCTACTCAAATAACCATTTAATAATATTTAGCAGACAGACTACATAACATAATATATTCAGTAACTCGAATTCTGGTTGGAGAGGCAACATAATTGTCCTGAATTTTTAAATTTTATGATATTAAGAATACCTTCTAAAACATTTATCGTATAGTTGAGGTAGACAGCTAGACATCTTTAATCATTTGCCAGGGAAGATTTCACGTCTAGTTAGTGAATATGAGAATATGAGTGAGAATGGTGCTGGGCGCTGGCTTCCCAATTACATTTTCATTCTTCTGGTTGTCTCCCCTACAATTTGTAGACAGATAATATTAAAATTCGATCATTATCAAATATGTATTATGTACGATGAGTCTTAACATATCTGCATCATAATCAACAATCTCACTGAGATGTTGGGATAATTATTAAGTTATTATATAACTCAAATGTCTTGGTATCTGATCTGAGCAGATTTAGTGACGCACGTTTTATTTAATTTACCGACTAAATTCTGGGAACTTACCCCAGAACAGCTGGTATTGTGCTGTGTCTGGTTTGGATTCAGTCAATAATAAATTAGCTTCGTTGGAAGCATTAAACGACGATAAACGACATTGCATTACAAAGCTGTAATATTTGAATTAACTGTAATACTTGAAGACATGGAATATATGAGTTTATTGTTGCTGAGTTTGAGCTTGAAGACATTCAGAGATATTTTGGGACACGGAATAAGGAATATGTTACATACACTATACACAATCACGTCTCGTAGCTTGTTTTCTGTTTTATCCTGAGACTAGTGTTTCTCTTTCTGTTTTATTCTGAGACTAATTTTTCTCTTTCTGTTTTATCCTGAGACTAGTGTTTCTCTTTCTGTTTGATTCTGAGACTAGTATTTCTCTTTCTATTTCTGTTTTATTCTGAAACTAGTGTATCTGTTTTATTTCGAGACCAGTGTTCTGACCTTCTGTGTTAAACAAGGTCACAAGACTCCGTCACAAGTCTCAACAACAACAATGATAATGTAGTCCATTATTATTGTTATTGTTTAGCGTATATTTATCAAGTCTACTCAGCTCCTTAGCCTACCTTTAATATCGCTTATTTTAGACTTTAATAACTCACAGACTTTGACCCAAGTTTGAATCAGAACAAAGCTCCACGTGTAATTGTTTTCTCAAACCTTGCTCATTGTTGTGTAATTTATATTGCTTATGTCGTCATTACAATACCTCAGTAGACACATGACTGTGATTGGGCCCCTGTCGATAACTTTCGTCTTTTTTCTTTTTATCCAGCTAAGTTTGGTCACGTGATGTATATAGTTTAAGTAAGTTTTTATTAAACAAGTTGTTGTTAAGTTGTTATTAAACACTTATAATTTAACATTTTGATGTGAAGAAACTTCAACTCTCAGACTACTCCCTTAGGGGGGGTACCAATGGCATAAATGGCATAATGGAGAATTGGCCAAGCAAAATTTCCATTTATGCCATGAAATTTCTATGCCATTTGACGATTTTTATGCCATTTGTCTCCATTTTATGCCATTCGAAATATGAAATTTTAAAACTTTGAACTGAGAATTTAATTTAACGAATTGTCTGCACCCCACTAGTACTGTCCACCTTTATCTCTATTTATTGTACTACAACATCTATTTTCACCCATTAAATTCCTCAAAATATCCCTAGCAATGGGCATTATTGATTATAATTACGTTCAATGTATATCAATATGATATGATGATTTGGTTGATTGTGGACAAGTGACCGGGCAGTATGGCATAGTACACGCTACACACCTTATAGCAGAGAGGACAGTCGACTGAATGCTCCCAGTCAATCGGATATCCAAATTAACAGTGGAAAACTGTAACATTACCAACTCGATTAAAATATTATTTGTTAATGATGTGTACAGATGTATCGTGTCGGGACCGTGTTCATGTAGAATGTTTTGAAATTTAAACATTTTCACAAGATTGATAATGATCTGTGTTTCGAATGGGTAGCCTCTTAAAAATAATATTCATTGATATCTCGATGAACCTGTATATTAGTCTTACATAACAGTTCACCAAATGACCTGAAATACTTGCTTCCTATTATACAAAATTATGATGACATAATATATTGCTTAAATATCTTCATATTCACTGCTGCATGGCAACATAGCACTCTTTAATTAGTTTTCTATAATAACGTTAATCTAGTATAATCATTGTAGGATTTTGAACATCTCACAATTTGGGCTGTAGTACTGTAGAGCGGGGGACTGTATGGCTTACTTGGTCAAAAGTAGGACCCTAGAGCGGAGTCAAATCGCCAGGGTAGGAATCTAGAGCGGAACCCCCTTACCGGAACCATACTATAAGGGGACCCTAGAGTGGAGTCAAATCGCCAGGATAGGACTCTAGAGCGGAACTCCCTTACCGAAACCATACTATGAGGACTCTAGAGCGGTACCCACATGTAAATTTTGGAACGGTTAGAAATTTGAGATCGGACTGTAGAGTCGACTTGGTCGGAAGATTGAAATCAGATTAGATACAACTCGTGATTGATTATTATAATAGTGAGATTAGAATAATTCATGGAGTTGTTGAAGCAGAAAATTGTCCTAGATTATTTATATTATACATGATATCATATTGTAATTTTTAGATACGTTAGACAATTGTTCGGTATAAACTTCTTCCATTTGACTGAAATATCCTGATGCTACTCTAAAATGCAAAAAGATTCTTTGATAAAGAGGTATAATTATGAACTGGTCGATGTGATTTCGCTAAGCGAAATACCGACCAAGTACGTGCACTCAAGCAGATCATTTAGGAATGAGGATCTCATCGCGTGACACTTTAGCGATTGTAGGACTGAATCCCTAACGGACGGAATCACTACCACCCAAATATCACTACTGGTAGTGATTTAGTCCGTTAGGGATTCGATCCGAAAATGTACCTCAATCCCTACCAGTTGATCTTAGTTAACTAGTTCTAATATCATGACATGATCTGAGCCGGGGCTCTCATGGAGTGCTTGCTATGGGGCCTGGCAGACATGTGATCCACAGACTTACGTACGCAACGAGGAGCCATAACGAGAACTGGTTCGGATCAAGTCATCCATAATGACCTGCTATACGACAATACAGTGATGTGAACCTTCACATGCTCGGTATCTCAATCAGCTAGCGGGAATAATATATAAACCCGCAACGCCTGTGTTTATCTTATACCACTATGTCTTCCTCATCCATCGAGTTTATTCCTGGCAGAAAGAAAGGCAGCCGCAACGTCCTCTACGATGGTCACCTCTACCACCTTAACAGAAAGAAGGAAGACAAGACCTACTGGAAGTGCAACAAGTGCAAGTCCCGCCTGATCCTTGTCCAGGACACCTTCTGTTCTGCTACCCCTCATGACCACGAATCTCAACCAGCACAAATTGCAGCCCACCGCTCCAAGTCTAAAATGAAGACCCTCGCAGCTACTACTGAGAACTCAACTAAGCAGATTGTTGCAGACTCTGTCGCTGGACTATCCTTCGAAGCCTCGTCCCGGCTCAACTGTGATCCCAAGTCCTTGGCACGACTAGTCAGACGAGCCAGACTGGCAGCCTACTCCCATCCTGTCAACCCCATCTCCTTAGAAGACCTGGTGATTCCTCCTAACTACCTGACCTCTCCCGGTGGTGACATTTAAATTACTGTATCAGTATATTATCTATTATTCTTTGACCAAATTTCTGCTTAGTCAATTATCACGAAAAATCTAATAATAATTAACAAAAAATAAAATAATTAACTAATGAAATACGAATAATTATGCCTTTATTGCAAAGTTCAGTGGGGATCACATCAAAGTGGTTAGGTCTAGATATTAGCGGTAGTGAATAAGTCCGGTAGTGATTCAGTCCGAAAATATACCTCAATCCCTACCAATAGTGATTGGTAGTGATTCAGTCCGTTAGGGATTCAGTCCGGTAGTGATTCAGTCCGCTTGTAGGACTGAATCCCTAACGGACGGAATCACTACCACCCAAATATCACTACTGGTAGTGATTTAGTCCGTTAGGGATTCGATCCGAAAATGTACCTCAATCCCTACCAGTTGATCTTAGTTAACTAGTTCTAATATCATGACATGATCTGAGCCGGGGCTCTCATGGAGTGCTTGCTATGGGGCCTGTCAGACATGTGATCTACTAAAGGTATCTCATGTTCAGTCTAGTGACAGGGTATGTTCCAGATCAGATCCCATCGCATAGCGGTTCTTGTTAGTGATTTCGATAGTGCAGTATTAATGTCACAGAGAATTTAGTTTAGTATATCACATTCGATTCCTTTCTTTCATGGAGCTCCTGGATATTATACCCTCCCACCTTGGCCTCGACGACTTCCTTAACTACTTCATGACGAATTGGGTACAGTTTCCACCGGTCGTAACACCAAACCTGCCCACTTTCCTCCGCAATCCTGGAACCTCGTCGACCGGACTACCTGCAACTTCAACTACGCAGAGGCCTTTAACAGAAAGTTTGCAGCAATGTTGGGACACTCTTACCCAACTATCTGGACCTTTCTTCAAGCCGTCTACATAGAACAGTCCACTACAGATGAGATGATCCTCAAGGAGAGGTACGGGGATGCTCCTCGTGCAAAACGAGCCCGTCAGCGTACCAAGGACAGCCGACTGGCACATTTAGTAAAAGTCTACGACGATCATGACATTGTCTCACTCTCCCACCTTGACATGTTGAGGAACGTGATGGTCGAGGAACTGAGTGAACTATTTTAAGATATTTGATTCGCAGTATTAATGTATAATAAGTTGTATCAATTCTATCATCATTATGCGACGACTATTATTAATCATTGATTAAAAAACATAGCTCAATCTTCAAAACTAACTTTACTCTCAAATTTCTAACCGCTCTAGAATTTGCATGTGGGTACCGCTCTAGAGTCTTCATAGTATGGGTCCGGTAAGGGAGTTCCGCTCTAGAATCCTACCTTGGCGATTTGACTCCGCTCTAGGGTCCTCATAGTATGGGTCAGGTAAGGGGGTTCCGCTCTAGAGTCCTACCCTGGCGATTTGACTCCGCTCTAGGGTCCTACTTTCGAATTTGCTTTTCTTGAATAGTCAAATGTTTGGTATATGTTTGATATAATACATTTCTATTTTATTTATTTGTCATATGAATCTTTAAAGATCATTCCAAGCGTTATAAAGCATGAAACATGTCTCTTATTCAAGTACTAATAGTATTTGCGAATCTAAAGTCATCCTAAAGGTCAAATATGAAGACCTAAATTAATGGCATAAATTGGCATAAATGGAGAATTGGCCAAGCTAAATTTCCATTTATGCCATGAAATTTCTATGCCATTTGACGATTTTTATGCCATTTGTCTCCATTTTATGCCATTGGTACCCCCCCCCCCCCTCCCTTACTTAGTTGTGTTGTACAATTAATACTTTGTTGTATTACGTCATTATTTCAGTTACAATAGCTTTACAACTTTATATTATTATAGTTATATTGGTTAACTTGGTTAACATTGGTAACCAAGGCCCCCCCCCCCCCCCCCCCCCCCCCCCTAACTAAACTATAATGAGCTGCTCTTGTCTGGAAGCTTTGTTTGGTAATTACAAGTCCCACATTCCCGAGGTAGGAAGGTTTAATAGTTGTATAGTAATAGTATAATTTATAGTAATAGTATAATTTACAGTTTTAATCACGGTTACGTGCCATATAATAATTATTATAATACATATGTTTACTAAGGGGAGCCTAGGGATCTGCGAAAGTGGACGCTTTTGGAATTTTCGCCAAGACTGAAATATGAGTGAAATTCTCTTTGCTGTTTTTTAGTTTGTGAAATATTTTAATTTAGTTTATTGTTTATAATAAGACAGCTATAGCTGGTTATACATTTTAATACACTCTTGTAAGGCTAAATTGTACGGGAGGGTTAATAATAGCATGAATAGTATATATTACCCTCTAACTAATTATAGCACTTCAATCTTATTACCACTTCATGACGCTTTTATTTTTAACGGATCTACGTACAATATCTAAATTATTTGTAATCCGCATCTTGCCCATAACCTGCACTGTCCAAACTTCTGCAAAACTTGTCCGTTTCCTGTCCACAGTCCTGAACCTGTTTATTAAAATAAGACGGGTCCCTCTGCACGTGGAAGGTTACTTGTGATTATTATTAAACTCCTTCAAATATTATCTGAATAATAAGAATTACGAAAACCTGTCTTGAGACACCCATGTTGATGTACCAAAATAAACCATACTACCGCGCAAAGCACATAACTTTTCCAAATTATGTAATTAACACGTTAGTCTGGATTTTAAGTTAACTGTGTTAAATTATTTAAACACGTGTTATTCTTATAACTACCAAATAATTAATATTTAGTTAAGCAGGTTTCTGTGCTTTTTGCCGTTGCGACTTTTATTCACTTTCAGAAGATACGGGTAGTTGATCTTGACGAGGGCTCAACAAAAATTCAAAATCCCATCAGAAATTGCGGTGCGTGTTCAATTCAACTGAACTCAATGTTTTGCTGCATGCATACCCGTTACTGCATAATTATTCCTTTTTACATTTTGGGACAGACGGGACGCAATTAAAAACAACAAAGCATAAGAAAACTTTTGAATGCTCCATGAATTACCACATTTATTTGCAACCTCATGCTGAATGCTAATACTCGCCATACTGGGATCTGTAAGACTTATGTGTGTTTTCCATATATTAAACCTTAAATCTATCTCTCTTACTCTCTTTGTAATAACTAATAACTCCTATATATTAACCGTTCCTGTTGTGACGCTTAACTTGTAGTTTATTTAGTTGCTAAGCAATTAATTACTTTCTCTCTATCTAAATTAGATTTGCTTTTTCTCTCCTGGAGATTTTGTCGGACGTATTATATAATATATTCCAGTTACCATTCTTCGTAATGTTTTAGATATTTTTCTAACATCACTGGTGGAAAATATCTCTCCACTATAATATTATTAATTTTAGTAGAAATTTATTTTAACATACAAGAAGGCCGGTAGTCTGGTCTGGTTAGTAATAGCCTATATTTCTCCGATACCCTCCTGTCTGGTTTGGTATCTTGTCTGGACCGGTCTCGTCTGGACTGCAGTGCTGATTGCCAGGAAAGGGGAGTCGGTCGTTTCTCTACGATTTAACTATTGAAGATTACTGGCTTCGTCAGTTACGTGTAATTGATCATGTTTGGGGGAGTTGAAAAAGTTTCGAGGAATCAATGTTCGCGGCATGTTGGGGCACGGTAAATCGAGGTTCCGCTGTATTTGTCAAATAATAGCGTTGAAAGTAACAAAGTTACACCCCAGTGTCCACAATAGACAAAATACAGTTAATTTATAATTATATGCACGGGTAACTCCACATGGGGCACACCCCATTGGGGCTCCAACACCCTTTCCTTATGTGTACCTAATAAGTGCAAGACGTAAAACATTATCTTTTTCTTCTCTTAATATTAGTTCATTTACCAATGAACTATTAATTCCACCGAGTGGCACATGACTAGTAAAATTTATAAATTTATAAATGTTTACTGAGTGAAGAAACTTTAAACGTTTATCGAACGTCTGTAACTATTTCTGCAACATCTGGGAACAACGCGTCATTCCTCCTGCTTAGGTTAGTTTAATTTTTAAAGATCTGCAGTTTATATTCTGACATCTCGCTCAAATGAAACAGTTTTTTATGAGAATATTTAACTAATACCGAATGAGTTGCTCAGTCGTTTAGTTTATTTGCCAGGCATTAAACAGTTTGGCCGATCTGCCAATGCTATGCCCATATTTGGGCATAGTTTAAAATTCATAAACATCCTTTCCACGAATAAATTGGAATCCTGAATTTATTTGCCAACTCATGAAATCACTATTCGTGGACGGATGGAAGGTAGATGTTAGTTTGACAGCTCGGCTAAAACTGCTTATAAAATTTAAAGTTGAACTCTGAAGTTATTCTTCGTGGGCTATAACGCCCAGGTAGACTAACTTTATTGCTTCTGAACAAACTATTCATGGCCAAAGGTGGGCCAGTCAGTCTCTGGTTTGACAAATGACAGTCCAAGAAAAACAAGAGTTAATGCGAGGAGAAATTGTAAGAATTCTTTTCTTTATTCCACTTGAAACATTTAAGCATTTTGGTGTTGTTAATATACTATCTACCAATACAAATCCGATCGCTCCTTGTGATCTCACTGAAATTTTGTTTCTATGCACGTTATTTTGCCCCATAGCCTTGCACAATATTATCATATGGTACTTGGTAGAACGGCCCCCAACAGTGATACATATTTATAAGAACCGGTTATCACGAAATTCGTCAACAACTGATGATTCTTCAGAAGACTGATCGCGATCTTTGTTACGAGGTCTTCCTTAAATCCTTAGAAACCTCATATATAGGTAAATGTGGGTTATTACTAATTATAATTAGGTTGATTTGAGCTTGTTTTGACCCGTTACGGTGATTTGTAGATTATATCAGTCGATGCTGATTTAATATTGTCACGTGTCAAATCAAAGTTGTGCCACCTCTCACCTTTACCCACCTCTACAGTATACACACTATATATAATATATTATAATATATTATTGTGGGTGGCCTCGTCTGCTTTGTATTCAAAAAAACTTTGAGTTCCTATTTCAGTTGTCACTGAAGAGATCTTACTGGGCGGAAGTCAGCCTGTCATTCCGCCGAATCTCTATTCATATGTGTACGCCTGGGGTCCCCAGGTAAAAGAGATCATGTTTTGATCGAAGCATTTGTTTGACCTAACCAGTGGCGTAACGAAGGGCCCTGCTGACCCCGCTGTGCAGGGGGCGCCGTCTTAGGGGGGCGCCAAATCGTCGTTTGAATGTGGGACAATTTCGAAAACTTAACTAAAGTACTAGCAAAACTGCGCGTTTTGCTCTAGATACACACTTTTTTAGAGATTTTACCGGCGTATCCTCTAAAATCACCTAATTTGTTTAATTTTAGGGAGGGGCACCAAAAGGGGAGGGGGCGCCAACAGGGGGGCGCCTTTTCGGCAGGGGGCGCCAACAGGCAACGTTACACCACTGGACCTAACCCGTCGTTTCTCTTTGTATACTTTATGATATATAAATTATAATACCTATATGCGAACATTTTACCTACATGAGTTGTGAAACTCTGGTTCATATTTACATGTGACAGTTTCTTAACTTGAAACTCACGTGTTAGCAAGCGCTCCCAACATCTAATTGGGAATTACACACTTTCTTTCCAGACCACGTTGTATTTAATCACCCTAATTGTGATAATTACTCACGCCCTATCAGGAGCTGTAGGATCCCGTGCCCTAATGAACTACAGTGCGTTTTAGTTACGTTAACGTACGGGGGGGTCTAAGTAAAGTTGGCAAATGATCAAGTTAATAGGAAATGGAGCTCGTGTGGGACTGTGTGTAACACTGGTTACTGTCTCCCTGGTTACTTCGGTACTATATATTGAATTACACTCTTCTTATTGTTTTGATTATAATAGCTAGATCATATTGGTCATTGTTTTGAGTTTTGACTTTTGGAGATCATATCGTTTTACGTGCTGTAGTACTTCTAGTACTGTAAGTTTGATTCAGCATCTGTTTCTTGGTGGTTAATTCTCATTTTTAGTTCATTGCCCAGGAATTTCAACTTCCAGCTTAATTGTCCGTTAGGTTTGTTATAGTTGTATTTCAAGTTATCAACTTTCTCTGGTATTTGTAATGTCAAACTTTCTTTATCTTTTTCCCTTTTTTTCATATACCAAAACATCCTTCCATGAAAAACTAGAGGAATATTTATGTTTTTACCATTGAACTGATCCCTCTAATTTAACCGTGGGTTAAATGCTGTGTCAAAGTTATGACGATAGTGACTAGTCACCGCCTGACATATGCTACTGTTTGTGACTGTTTGTCCCCAATCTCTGACATTTCCGTTATCCTCCTATAATAAGATGCACTTAAGCTGTTCGAGTGAAAACCCTCATTTGAACATTGGATAACGGGGATATTGGTGGCATCTGTCTGCAAGCTTTAGTGAATATGACGTTATGCGTGAGTTTGAAATGATCACGTGTCCTGAATATGAGGGTGCGTTGGGTTGTTCATGAGGGATATTTCATTTAAAGGATGCGTAGGAGGCCCGGGACCCAGACACTGCATATATATATAATAGTGTCATGTGATTTCCTCAAATCCGTTTAATTTTCCGCCAACTGTCAACCCGGACAGGAAGGCAACTTTTGGCCTTCATTTCGTGGAAATTGCCCGTTTATATATTAACTGTGCTCTGATATTACCTGTTCTGACAAATGACAATTACCCTCAAATCGGTACCTCAAATATCGCCTAGGCCGCGCCTGTCCTCCTGCTTCGGTACTGCTACTCTCTCAATAATTGTGGAATGACAACTTTGGACTTTAATGTCATAGTGGAAACTATCAGGGGAATGGATTGTTTGGTAACATCAATGAGGATTGCTCGCTGACTTGCCGACTACTTGGTAAACAGCAGGGTAGATATCATAATATATAATGTAGTATATAGTATACTACATAATATTATAGTCAGTGGGTAGTCAAGTTAGAAGATCTCGTTCCCTTGACAGTGTGATTCACTCAATCTTACCTTGAAATTGGACTATTAAATTGAAATTGAAATGTCATGGATTTCTAACTAAGTTCCGTCGAGTTAACGCAATTACGCATTGCGACACGCACAGTATGACGCATTGTGACACGCACAGTATAACGCATTAAATCATATAAGGCAATGTCCAAACACTCTGACTCATATTTGTTCCATGTTTGTGACTTTCAGTGACACCCTAAGTTCATTGCCAAATAGATTTAGAACATGAATATATAAGGATAATGTTTTTGGTAACATTTACTAGTATAGTAGAGCGGATAGATTATGCGAATAAAAGTTGTAAGATTTGAAGCTCATTTCAAGACACTCCCCATCTGCATTTTATATCGCACATGAGTTTCCCACGTTATGCGGGATATAATATCCCACTAATTAAAATGAAGAAATGGGGGATTATATAACCAGAAAACGGCCAGTTGAGCCAGTTCATCATGATCGACGTGAAGAATGAAGGTTACCAAGGTTACCAGTATTTGTTTTTGATTAAATATTCAGGTTTTAAGCTTGATATGCACTTGTTTTGATTTCGCAACTTTACTACATTTTCCTTTGACACTAAGCATGTGGCAGATATTCAGTCGTTGGGAATCTTAAAAACCGTTTTGTAACAAGAGAATATGACAAATGATGTAAATATGCTTTCTTGTCATTGGCTCGCAGTGGAAAATATCATGTTTTAAGATTGGATATTTAGGATTGCAGTGGAAAATATCATGTTTTAAGATTGGATATTTAAGATCGAAATGAGATCTGGTATTTGTGTCTCATTTTGAAAATATATATTCTGTTTAAGATTGGATGTTTAGGATTGCAGTGGAAAATATCATGCTTTAAGATTGGATATTTAGGATCGAAATGAGATCTGGTATTTGTGTCTCATTTTGAAAATATATATTCTGAACTATGGTCTGGCGAAAATTTCCCTCCAACGGTGTCACCCTCAGAGGGAAATGTCCGGCTTGCTTTCCTTACATAATTACTTAAAATTAAATGCGCCACACAAATTACTTGTCGTCTATTACCCTAATCTCGATTTTATGTTAAGAAACGTCACAACGCACGTCACAATATACGCAAGAACATTCCAACCGGATACAAATCCAGCAGAAGTGGTTAATTCCGGATATAAATACATAAGAAGAGGTTAATCCACTAAAAGAGTGTGCCCTTGTGGAGGTGTTAATATTTTAATACAGAGCTAACCATGCTTAACTACCTGATGCTGGTATCTTCCACCTTTTATTTGTGTGTAATTAGGTTACCTCTAGTGTCAAGATCTAACTAACAATGTCAACTGCAAAGTTAACTACTGTGGCTCTGAACACGTACAACCAGATGAGCGGATATTGTTGTTCCAATTGCTGTGGCTTTATAATTAAGAGTTTTAGTTTTACATGACGCAAATGGTCTAATACCCACCACATTGACCCCTTGAGAAGTTTAGACCATAATGCCAGAGTGCAGGTTGAGGACTTGGCATTAAACCTGGCAACTTGGCACTAAAACTTATGTGTGCAACCTGTGCCTCCGTAGCCAGCTGAATAATTGAATATGTTCAGTGCATTACATTGTAGCTGGTATATTTGATTTTGTGGTTATTTATCCCTTTATTCTCTTAATTTTCATTGATTAACAGACGCTGTTGTGCTCACAAGACTCAAGATTTAATCACACCAAGACAAAGAAGAGTAAAAGAACAAAGCACTGTATCTGGTTGACCAGTTCTTAGTACCAGATTGGTACTTCATACTTTGCGTGAGAAATTCTGACGTTTCTGTAGCTGTCTTTTGTTCTTCTGGGAACAATTCTTCTGAACAATTGACAAATTACACTTTCTCCATAGAACTGCCTGTTGAATTATCTCTTACTCTTTTGCCTTCTTTTTATTAGTGTATTGACAACCCTCTGCTAATGTTGTTCTCCACTTTGTTCAAAACCTGTCCAATCTCTTACAGATCCCTTTTAATGCTGCAATCCTTATACAGGCCATATTGGTGTGCCTTTTTTTGTTTTGGAGTTTCTTTATAGTATAATCTTTCAGGGTCACGATTCAGCCACTAAACTCTAAATCTAATTTTAATAAAGTTGACAACTGACAGTGCAACATTGACATGTGGCATTTGATTTGGGTGCTGCAGAATGCAGAGACCCAATTATGCGTTATCAGCGTCACAATTCCAACTAAATAATAGACCACAACGCTCTTTCTCGTCGAAGTTAAAGTTTCAGTTGCTTAAATAGCAGTCTGACGTGAGTTAAATAGTTTTTGAGTGGGTTGACCCTGTCTTTCAACTAGACACCTGTCTAGTTAGCTCTTTTACGCATATCTAGACCATACAACTCCAAGCCTTGTGAAACACTCCATAGTGTGTAGGTATGGGTAGAGAATCTACCAGGTTACCAGGTTACCAGGTTACATGGTTACATGGTAACATGGTAACCATGTTACATGGAGGTCCCAACTCCAGAGAGTGCAGTGTCGTATAGACTCTACCAGAGCTCGCTTTTCTGCTTTTAACATAATCAGTACCTACTGCTCTGCACTCCACAACTATTTCAACAGTTTCTCAGAGTGACCCCTCTAAATCAACATTATACACATACCTTCTATTACATCCTCAATAAATATAATAGATTTGTAGTGTTGTAATCAGTTAAAACTAATCGTTCACAAACGCCTGCATATGTTTTAGGTAGTGTTTAATGGATCAGTAAACCACAGTCTGGCAGAGACCCAGCTCACATAATAAGATAATACATGTATTCAAGTAACCGCAATTTAACCGCAAGTAACCGCAATTTAACCACATACTGCTACATAATAACATATACTACATAATAACATATACTACCTAATAACAATAACATAAGCTTGCTCCCAGACCTGGGTAAACCGGAAATTGGACGACTCTACGGGACCAGTGCCAGATCCACCACTGGTACACATTATATTTTCTTATTTTCATTAAATTTTCTTATTTTCATCTCAGAGATTGCACCACGTTTCCAGCTTGTGGTACTATCGGGATAAAGTCTGTAAAGATCTGTCTTTGTGTATAAATACGTTATAATCACTCACCAAGACGTTGTAATATTCAATCTTGGTTAGTTTAAATGATCCTGGTATATATTATATACTTATATAATATGTGTTTAGACATTGTGAAATGTAAATTAGTTGTGTTCATGTGAAACCTAACATAATGTTGATATAAGATATATTAAGATAGTGTATAATATTAACATATTAAGTTAATTTATTATATTATTTTATTAAGTCGTTTCAGCAGTCAGTTGAGAAAATTAGAGCTCGTAAGATAAAGTTAGCCCCTTTTGTAATGAGTCTTACTTACTCCTGAATTATTATCTTCCATCCAGAAACTAGAAAACTGTTCGTGAATTTTATTTTATTTTGACGATGTCAGCAATATTATCTTGTATCGAATTTAATCGTTATTTCTATAACATGTTTATGTAATATATATATTATATACCCTACTATACAGGGTAGTACTAATATAATATTATTATATTAATACTATAATACTGTAATTTACAAGCCAAAAATTAAACTGTATACCCCCAACGTGCAGGCTAGCGGCCCTTGTGTAACCTTGTCAAGTTCCGTGTGACACGACAATATATAAATTAACAAAACAAACACGTGCAACGCCGTTAGTTAGTACAACAAAGTATAATAATTAGTACAACAAAGTATAATAATTAGTACAACAAAGTATAATAATTAGTACAACAAAGTAACAATAGAATAAGGAAGGCTCGATAAATTACATATAATACGAATAGATCTTGGTTACGCTAGTCGCTAACTGTAGCACAGCGTGTAAATTTGTGGTTTTATAATTGTGCACTCAGTTGTTGTTTATTTACTCTTACATTGCGAGTTTGTACTTGATCCAATCGGTTACTTTACCATTTACTTTACCTACTATTGTGTTAACTGTGTTTGCAGCCGTCAGCCCTTACCATTTGCCACATGCATTTGATTTTGATAAAATGATTTCTTTTTATACCTTTAACAAAGCAGTTTAAAAACATTACTTCATTACTTCTGCTTTACTCTAGAATAAATCAAGTTACAGACAAGCGTTTCCTAAATACAATAAAAACTTTAATATGGCTCCTTAATTTAATTAAATTGATCTTTAGTTATAAATATTTTATCTTTATTTTCTCGGCACGGTCTAACCGATTAAATCTCTCTTAATCAGATCCATAAATGATCGAAAAAAATGTTCTGTCAAATGCCACTCGTTGTGGAGCTCTTGCAGTTGCTATCTAACCATCGAACAGTTTAGCTTTATAGTCTCGACAAGTGGTTGCCGGCCCACCAGCGATGTTTCAAATTGGCCTCTTATATAAGAGGGATCCCTCCTCAGGAAGTTACTTCATTTTTGACTGACAGGAGAAATAGTCGAATGAAGCATTTTATCGCTCTTTAACTCCACACGTTTTGCCTAGGAACGCTATATTATCATATTTTAATATTTTTAATGTATATTTTTGTTGAATCTATCAGCTTGTAGAATGCAGTTACTACTGTTCAACTAGTTAATCTCATTTAAAGACAGCCAAAACTTTCGTTGCTTCGATTTTTGGGAGGATCAACGATCACTTCTGCGGAAGTTGAGGTTATCCGATCCAAAACTAATCTAAGTGGACGAAATCACAGTATAGCTGAGCAAATAAATCTTGATAATCAGCCATGTTATCAAATAAACGTGCTTTGTTTACGAGCGTCAGTAAAATGTAGAGTGTAGTAACTATGGTAACAGTATAGAGCGCTCTCTGCTACTTGCAGTCCGTCCTAGGACCTAGAAGCCCGTGAAGTCAGTAGGTAGCTCACGAGATTAATTTGGCGAGATTGCACCACGCACTGGTGGTGTAATTTCGTTTTTGGTTTGTTTTATTACTACGCTAAACGCTTCTCAGTGAAACACGAAAATCATGAAATGTCAAACAATGTTTATGACACAAGCAGTTGAAAACACAGTCATGAAAACTATTCTTGAGTTCTTTATTTATAATTATTTTGTAACCACTAACCAGTAAGTTTAAAGCTCAATGATATCCTGACAATGTTTATTGTGTGCACTTGCAGTGTTTTATTTCGAGCCAGCTTTTGCCAATCATTGATTTCCACTAGTTTCCGGGGTTTATATCACACTGCTGAGAATAAACATTGCTTCATCAAAGCAGCGTTCTAATTAATAACAGAAATCATTACCGACATTACGTTAATGACTTAATGTTATACTTTAAAAATGTAAATAAATTGACTAAAACACTTGCCTAAAAGTTATCCCATGAGGGCCCTTAACCCCCTGAGTTGGTGTGCACCTGCTAGTGACCAGTGTGTGACCAGTGTGTTAACTGCTAGTGACCAGTGTGTTAACTTTATACTTTGGAACTGTAGTTTATAACTTAACATTGTTCATTATGCCTGTACACTGTTGGTATTACATTATTACACTGTTCAGTGGTCATTCACTGCTGCCTTCACTGTTTGACTCACGTTCACTGTTCTCAATGTATTTAAAGAGATACAATTTATTTGCATTTCCTAATTAAATAGTGTTATATAATATTTATACAATAAACATGTGTGTATATTTCTAAATTGATCGTAATTAAACATTTTAAGGCGTTATGTGCCGAGTACTGCATCTCGGTAGTGCTCCTCGATTAATAAATCATAGAAACATTGTCGTGATCCATTCCACGTGTAACCCTTTAAAGCACAGATTCGCTTTCTTCAGAATTCTTTCCCAGCCCTCTCTTACTTTCCCAGTCAACAAAAGTAAAAAGTCGCCCTATAATTCCAATTGCACTTAGTTTCCATGTTGTGCATAGTGTATTTAAGTTCCTTTGGGCGCAAAGGTTCGCCTTTTTGGGAGTAAATTAGTGCACTTTAGCTAGCCACTACGTAGCGTTAACGAAAGTAAATAGTGGTCAGCATTCCCGATCTAAATATAATGGCGCCATCTGACACACAACCTTTTATTTACCTTTTCTACGTTTTCTGAAATTTTAGTCTTTATTGGAGCTTATCTTCATGCATTTTCTTTTTGTTTCCCTCTTTTCAAAGTCACTTAATAAGTTATTGCTAAGTTTCTGAAATATTGTTACTGTGCAATGTGTGCATTGTGCAACACTCCCAGCTCTCGGTATTTACCTCCTACCTGTAACATTTAAATTTAGTCGTAAAGTTACTTGCAAAGTAAACGGTTTGGAACCAAGAGGAAGTATTGAAAAAGAGGTTACAATGTCATCATACAAAATATCAGAGCGGATAATGATGAGATCGTCAGAAAATCAGATTTGGTGGTTGTCTCATTGTCTCAACCGTTAGGTTAACAACGCTAATTGAATTGTTGAATTTTTCTGCTTCACGTGTTTATTAAACACGTGAATCAAGGTAATGACTGATTGCTTTAACATTTGATATCCATATATCAGTTTTATGTTTATATGTGCTCCGATTTCGCTGAACTATTTTACGGTTTTATATTTTGTTTGAAATAAAATTCTTCGTTTAAATTTTAATGTGAATCTTGATTAAAATAAAATTCCATAATATGAGTATGACGTAGAAATTCTGATACGTGATTGCTCTATTTTCCTTCATTTAGTCTACTCATCAAATGAAACTCGATAACAGAGTATAACATGTATTATGGTTTGGTTGGTTATAGAACCCCGGAACCCGTCCCCAGTCTCGTATCGGAAAATGATCCAACTCAATTCTGATACGGCTGGTACCTGCAAGATACGGCTGGTACCTGCAAGAGTATTTATTAAGCATTTATAAACTGTCACCAATCACCGCTCCACCCTGGTTTTACTAAACCAGAAGACATAAATCTGAAATAGAGAGAGGGGTCTTCCGCTATTGGTAATCAGCCGAGAGAGAGAGAGAGAGAGAGATATTTAGCTATAGGTATTACTATACCGGAGATCTTACTTCCAAGTTTCAGCAGTTCCCGATGCTGCAGACTGAGCATTACCTCTATGTACCACGTGGGGTGCCTCGTGACCACACCCCGTCCAGTCACAGCTAACCTCCTGTGTCATGTTACCCTGACATCTGACAGTGTGTTTAGTATAACTGCTTATTGCCGCTCATGATTATCACGCGTGATAATTGGGGTGTAACGCGCGAGCGGGTTTTCAGTCACCGTTTATACTTATAAACCCCTGATAGGATTCGGTATAAATCATTGCAGTATTAGGTTCTTCAGGTAAATTTAGGCAGGTTTTTAATTTAATTACTATTCAAGTCTGCAGTGCCAGAATACAATATTGCATTACGTTGGTTGATAGTTTGATTTAAAATGAACGGCACGATCATGCTTTATATTCACTCTCAAGTTGAAATAGATTGATTCATTCTAAACTTAATCAGAATGTTGCCTTACTAACTATGTAATTTATGGATATATAAATCTCACGATTTAAATGTAATTCTGTAAAATTTTGAGCGCTTGTAAAATCAATCGTCGCTGTCTAGCACTATCGTAGTTGACTGAACTGTTTATCGTCTTCTTGCAAGTCTTTAATCTGTATGCCTCAGTTTGGACTTGGTAGTAGAGATTAAGATTTAGTCGTCACGTGCCATCACACGTGCTATCACACGTGCTGTCACACGTGCTGTCACACGTGTTATCACACGTGCTGTTACACTCTGACTAGAACCGTCTAACCTGTCTAACTAGAACCTGGTACTGGTACATTAGAAAGTGCGTATCACTGCTCACGTCATGAAGAGTATGGTGTGGTACTAGAACCACCCGAGCCCTCTACCTACCCTCCGGAACTCTCTGGACGCTTACAATTATTTTTACTGTTCTGGTACTGGGAGTGCATGAAAGTCACTTCTTATTAGTGGATCTGGTGCTAGCGAGCAAAGTCAAACCGTCAGTGATCAGTGCTAGTGCTAGTGAAGATTGATTAAGTGACAACGTCAGGAATCACCGTCAAGTTGGTTCATTCTTTAATTGAAGTTCACAGTTCAAGTTGGATAACTCTTCAATTGAAGTTCACATGTCAACCCTCCAGTAAAGTTTAGGTATCCATGACCAGGTTAGGTAGTGGTAATTCAGAGTATGGTTCTACTACCACCACGCGTATATGGTAGCGGAACTCTCCCGAGCTCATTACATACCTTTACTGGTGCTGGTAGTAGTAGTCGAGAGAAGGCGGTATCAACAGGCGACATGTAGTTAATATGAGCATCATAATCTTATTGTCTCGAGTGACATGGCCTCAATTCCAACTGCCAACATCTCATTTGCGTCAACCTCCAGTTAAGGAGTTAGCGTTGTCTTGTTCACTTTGTTAATAAAAAGCTTTCATTTCCTGTTTCCACAGTGAAGTTAGTTGCGCTATTGATTCTTGTTCTAATAGTAATAGTGCAGTAAGAGTGAATTGTAATCTCATCCTAAATGCATTTAGTGTTGAGTACATCAGAGTTGCAACCGTGTGTTTTGATTGCTGCAATGCTGTAAATCTGCACCACTTCTTCGTAACGAGAATTTAGTTGACTCCATCACGCTTCATATTTTTAGTCTACTATTTATTTTAGATATCATCACTATTATATGAGATGATCATGCTTGCTTGATTGAAAAAATTATAAATATTTTCGGTCGCCAGTTTAGTGCCTCCTTTTAAATATCTCACATTCTTTAAAGGTTGCAGGTATATTATCTTGTTGCTTTACCAGTGCATCAGTAATACTGATTCAGTACGCCACATACCATTGACAGCTATCACTTCAATGCTATAGCCGATCACTTGACAGCTTATTATTTTATTGTCGAAAATATTTGGGCGAAACATTTGTGTCACTACCAAAAATAGGGAAAGTTTGCGTACAATTTATTAAAATATGTGTAAAAAAGTAAAATATGTGGGTGTGTTCCCTCGAGAGTGACTAATTACTGTCAACTCTCACTTTGACATTTGAGTTTTAAGACAGCTATGTAGTATTCCCAGGGAAAATCAGGAGCGGATTTCCTGTGATTGACAGAAATATAATTATGGTTTTTTGATGTGTCTTCTTCACATATTTTGAAGGAAACGGTTACATTGTCAAACCATGAACTTGTTTAACTTTGTGACAATAATTTAAGACCTGGTTATAGCTCGCACTTCATCTTACCAAGCATTACCATCACCTGTATTATAAATATTTGCTGCTGTTTAACGTAAAACAAACCAACTCCTCAAAATAGCCGGTAACTCTGGCCTCTTGACAGTTAACCTCGTTTCATTAATTTTATGGGCAGACAATTATACTTACAAAGCCGTTTGACGTAACCAATCAAACTGAAATTACTAAAAAAGAAGTGACTGCAGCAAGCGATTGATTTTCCTGACTATATGAATCTTTGTCACATCCCGACAATATCAGAGGTGTTCAGGTGAGCCGGCCATATTAATACACGGGGATAACTCGAGGAGAGGTTCTGCGTGCTAAATATTAAATGTTGTTTGTGCATGATCAAATATAATGAAATGAAATCTTGTCAAGCCATCTAACTGGGATAGCGCCTAAGTATGTTGAGGATTTCAGTTAATGAATTGCTGTGCAGTGTGCGTACGGTCGGAATACTTTACTTTTTTTCCGTTCACCTCACTTATTAGTTGTTGTAGTGCTTGATATTCTGTTTTAACTTTATGACTATTTTGTTATTCTTGTTTCAGTATTTGTTTTTGGGATTTTAGTTCTTAAATAGATATTGATATTGCATTTATAACCTGGGAAGCGTGGCTGCTGACGTTGAAGGCAGATTGCCAAATTTACCGTATTAAACCGTATTTATGTCACTCTCTGGGAGTATTTTGGGGAGTTTACTTGTTGATCTTCCTGGACAATACATGTATTTGACGCGGGAACGTCATCCATAGAGATCCATAATCATTGCGGAAGTCAAATACTCACCAATGATACCTTTTAAAGTGGTGAGATTGGGGGTGAGGGGGTGAGGGGGATTGCAGGAACAGGGTGGGTGGTATAATAGAGATTAGTAGTTATAGTGTTCCCACGATTAGGCCAGACTCCAGAGAACGACATTACTGGTTGGTTATAACTTGCAGACTGTCAGTGCAAGAAACCACCCAATTTATAATGCGTTATTCCTCATCGTTTAACTAGCCTTTTATGCACGTGCAAAATTGTCACGTGCAAATCTGTCTCCACAATTCTCTTCTAGTTGGCCCTACCTTAACCTTCTAACACCTCAGTGCGACTATAGCAATGTCACATTACGAATGGAAACTGGACTCCCCCGACACTGGAATGGGAATTAACATTGCTCTGGGCATCATGTCCTTGGCAGCCCTCATTGCCATTGCTGGCAACCTCCTCATCATCATCCTATTCTTGAAAATCAAGAGAATCGCTCGGCTCACTCCTCACATGTAAGTTACACCTGACTTGTTTTATGTTTGTGTAAGGTGATCATATTTGATTTTTCCCCACCCTCACGGCAAAATGATATTTAGAGATAGCAAAAGAATTGTCGATCAAATGGTTAAGGATTTGATTCGAATCCTCACTTTGCCTAACTGTTCAAGACTACCTTCCCATTTACCACCCACGATTGACGTATTCCAATTTTCAAGGGTTGCTCAAGGATTTTGACAGTTATAAGTCTGTGCAGTGTACCCACATACTCCCATACATAATCACCCTGTATTTGATAAACACCCCACCAACCATTACACTTCCCCAGATTCCTGACCAACCTGGCGCTCTGTGATCTAATCCTCGGACTGAAGCTGCCCGTCTTCTTCCTGGTGACACTGGGGCACAAGAATGCCTGGATCTTCTCCGATCCCACTGCTTGTTTGATAAGCGGAGTTGCTGATTCCTTCGCGTTCAGGATCGTAGTTGCTGGTCAGTCGTTAGCTTGTTGTAGTTATAACTAGCTGTCTAGTCTCAATATTAGAGTTAACCTTTAGTAGTGGAACAGCAATACTAAGGTAATGGGACTTAAATGGTAAGAAGATGACGATCAGACCTCATTATTAGAGTTAACCACTCCAAATTATGTCAACATTTTGTCAGTTGTCGTAGCTTTAACTAGATAACGAGGCTTTAAATTCAATATTCTAATCACATTCTGGGTTTGCTGGGAAAGGGGTTTACTGCAGAAATTCCTCGTGAGGATGGATTTTAAATTAATGAAATTGCAAATATTGATTAAGAAAGCAGCCCTGTCTGTACGATCATATCGTGCTGTAAATTCAAGTAAAGCCCCATAATCGTTACAGACATGATTAGTTACCCTAGAGAATTGTACTATTATGCCATTATTATAATGAGCCCTATGTCTCAACCACCATTTTATTTCTTGTAATAAAGGAACAGTAAGCAATTTATTAGGTGGGCCCCCAAACAGCAGTCTCGATCCACATATTAATTAAGATGTCGACTTGTTCAGGGAAATGTCTTGTGATTTTATAATTAATATCTGTAACGAAGGCCCATACTCAGAAGCTTTTAAACTTCCTCGCAATCCAATGTTCCCCCTAAAAATGTTCTTATGCCCTAAAAAAAGAAAAAATGTAATTTCTTCTAGTAATTTCCTTTTCAAAACGTCCTAAAACCCACCGTATATCAAATAACCCTTGTAACCTTTCCTTACAGCCTCTCATTTCCTTCTTCTAACCCTTTCCTCACCCAGGCATGATAGCAGTTGCAGTTGACAGATATTTAGCTGTAATACATGCAGTGAGGTACCCAGCTATAATGCCAGAAAAGAGGGCCTTCATTGTGGTGTACTTAATCTGGCTCTACTGCCTTTTTTGGAGTTTGGTGAGTCAGACATTTGGTGACACTTTTAATTTAATCGAACTTTTTAATACAGCAGACTGGTCGTTTGAGTAAATTTTAAATGCAGTAAAATATGCTACTGAATCTCCGCCCTATTTAATCAAGTTAAACTGTACTTACATTTGTTTTCTGACAGGGTTGTTTAAACTTACTTTTTCAGCTGCCAGTAGCCGTGGGTGCACTGACCGGCGATAAAGCTGTGTACACATTTGATGACAGCCATAATCTCTGTATTTTCTCCGGGGGTGAAAAGCTGCCTCGACCTATTTATAGGGTGAGTTCTCAACACTTTTATCCGTTAATTTTCTTTTCGTGGTATGGAAAAATTACCTTGTATTGGTAATAATGACATATCTTGAATCTGAAATATACACAATTTACTACATACTTTTTAGAGCTTCCAATTATAATAACATTCTATCTATTGTAATTACCGTTAGTTTCACTTGTTATAATTAAATATATTTCAGACTTACTTGGTGTTAGATCTACTTCTGAATTTCGTGGCACCACTCACTGTCATGACAGTTTGCTACTTAAGAATAGCTCTGAAAGTTCTCGAACCAAAACAGTAAGTTATCATCCTCCTAAATTTAACTTGTATGGCTTGATTGGGATAATGGTCTCCGGATCCACATTTGTTCTTATAAAAAACATACATAATAATATGTGGGGCTGTTTTCTGACAAAAGTTTAAAGACCACTCAAAAATCCGAGGCTTATAAACACTTTTTTGACAAATTTTTGCATTTGAGGTGTTTCAAAAGGGAGTTTCTTGGGGCCGGCGATTGGTTCTGATGGTTTCTGATGGTTTTCAGGGATAGTTCTTGGCCCAAAGAAGCAAATTTGTCAGAAAACGACAGTGTAAACTTGTCAACTTTTTAACGTTTGGAACGATATATTTGATCCTAAATTTAATGAATCTTTCAGAGTTGGGAACACGTTGAAACGAATCATGAGGCACGCTTCCCTAACAATCAGGAAGAGCAAATCCTTCTCTGATGGCGGAGAAGTTATCGGAAATAGTACCGCAAAAGACGTAAGTTGAATCAATCAGTGAATAACAGTGAGATAACAAGCCTTGAGGTTTAAATCAGTTACATTTAACTCATCTCAAACACTTCACAGATACATAACCTTAATCATATTTATCAAACATATCCTCAGTTTCATTATATTTACACATGATCTCTCCTCAGAGTGGTATAGGCATAATGGTAGAAGGGTGCGAGTCAATGGACGACTACAGTGAAGGAACAGAGGACTTCATAGAGCTCCCAGCCATAACTAAACCGTCAGTCTCAGACATAACTGACATTTCAGACATTCCCCCAAACAGTCCCAAATGCTCCAGGTCCAGCAGTCCCCTTCACAATAAACACAACCCGCTGAGGTCGAGCAGCAAGGTGCGCTCTCAGTCCGGACCCACTTCTACTGCAGTAACACCCCGCGGGAGAGGCTGCTCAGATAGTCCACTCAACACTTCCCCGTACGTTATCTTTATTAACATTTGTTACTGTTAGACATTCTAAACCTTGGTGCTCTAACATGAAATATCATCTATGAAATTAAATATTTTTAAACAATCATTCCGAATTTTCATCCCCATTCAAAACAATAACTGAAGTTTTAATTCAAAACATTAACTGAAGTTTTAATTCAAAACAATAACTGAAGTTTTAATGACAATGTTTCTCCAGGAGATCGCAACCAGCAACCCCGACTCAAAGAGTATTACCGTATCCAGGGAGGCGACACAGCCGGGCAGCAGCATCCCATTACACTCCCTCTCCTGTTTCAGCAAGGTCCGCCTGTTCCACCCCAACTCACAAGCTTTATCACAGCAAGTACCAGACATCTGGTGCTGATCTTAGGTCTGGCATGCCCAAATCTTCCTCTCTCAGCCTCACTCAGACTGCTTCTCCTACTCGACACGCTCCGAAGAGATTCTCCTTAATACCTCAAACTTCAAGGTCAGTTGTAAAATGTTTACTGAAGTCACCTTGTTTAGATGATCCAAATTATATTTTACCTTTACTGTGTGCTTCGAAATTTTTCTTCAGAAACCTCCATTTTGATAGTTCTACATAGGAATGTCAAGAACGTCGAAATATTCATAATTTTGTCTCCCTAATTTTGGCTACAATTTTAAAGTATTCTCAATGCTGCGGTTCAGTCTTCGAGTATTTCTGACTCTAGTTAAACTGTACTGTCAAAATTAGAAGGATTTATATGATTTAACATCGAGATTCGAGTAGAAACTGTTGAAATTTGAAATGGTGATAGGATTTAGTGATTAGCAAATGTTAATTAGTGCACTCTAACCTGTCGCTTGCATATTTAGCTCTCAGCTCTCCGATAGAGCACTGTCAGTCGACAAAATAGATTATATATAATTACATATTACATATATAATATTTATCTGATATCGGACCCTAATTATATCTCTTATATTCGCCCATCTTAGCTACGAACTTGTGTGATGATTACAGTTATAGATAAAACTACCTGCCATATTATTATTATATTATCAAAGTATTTATAGAGCTCAACCCGTCTGAGATAAACCGGACAATCGCCTAATTTAGGTACATAGAATGGGCTTTCTTGAGGAAGTTAGAAACCGCACGATCGCGGACAATGTTTTATTTTGTGAGCAAACAAACGGTTTTGCAAATCAATGAGCATTCAAACTCCAAGAAATTATCGCATGTTTTAGATAAGCCTCCAACGGCTTCTAATTTCCTTGAGAAATAGCATTCTCACCTGACTCCTGTAAATTTCCTTATTTAAGCAAGTAACCGGAATTAATAACGATAATAACATTAATAAAGATAATAACGATATATTTCTTTCAGATTCGGTTCTGTAGATAACCACTCCATGCACTCCTCTAACCGCAAGATGTCTATTGGTGTTCTGACAAATTCAGTCATGTCCCAGCTAAGACGAATATCCCACGCTTCAACCGCGTTCAGCAAAATGAGCAAGTAAGTTATTTCTTGTACTGTGCTTAATTCTCATTTTTGCTCATGTTAGAAGGCTCTCTTTGGAGAAGAATATTGTTCATTTGAAGGCATAATTAAAGTCTGAACCTTCGGTATGAATGCTTTTGCTTTAGATTTGCGAATCACTAATATATTTGTTTTGGATTGTAAAATCCCAGAATTCCCAGCTAACTAATGAATCGTTCAGGTATCAGCAAAAGATAGCAAGAACCACACTAATCGTATACCTCTCCTTTTTCTGCTGTTTTATCCCTTATATTTCAAGCCAGGTACGTTTAATTGCAATCAACTTTAATATAATTATAGATTAGTAAATCCTTTTAAATATTTTGTTCCAATGACAATGCCATATCTCTGCATCTGTCTCAAGTGTGAATTTTGAAACACCTAATTTATTCTATCTCTGAGATTCAGTATAATGACAGTCAACCTTTCAGTTGGTGTTAATAATCTACAGCTACATTGGAGACGACCGCATGTCTTTTAGAACACACACTTTTGTTTTTGTTAGTGTATGTTTTGTTTACTTCAATGCATGTATTAATGTTATTATTTACGGAACCATGCATAGAAACATTCAGAAAACTCTAAAAGGTATATTTGGTCATAGTTGATTTAATTTGTGATATTTTTTATTGATTTTGATCAGATATTTTATTTTTATTGAGGATGATTCAATTTGAAATGAAATACAGCATTTTTTATCTTGTGTTTATGAACAATCCAAATGTAAATAAAGATTGCCGATGTCAAAGAGGCTGGCCTGTAAATATGCTTCAAAAACTACATACTCAATTAATGAATCTAAAATCAGTACTTTATTTGACATTAAAAACTAGTAGATTACACTGTAAACACTTATGTTGTCCTCTCTGGCAATCTGTTTCATCTCCAAGACCAACTGTTGATGGACAGCTCAATCCTAGGGTGATCTGTCTGGAGAAATGAAAACAGTTTTATGACGTTGAACTTTTATCGGTCTTGTCTGATCGTCTGATTTTCGGACAACTCCAAGACGTGGATTTTCATCAATCTGCATTCTGCAGAAACATCTCGCCAACTTCATCGCACAAATTCCTTTCGCTAGTTTCTTTTCGTTTATATAGACCATAGTACCAGTTAAAACTTGAAAGTCATTAAGAGTAGCATCAGAAGTCGACGCGGGTAAAATGTGGTAAAATGAGATTCACCACTACCACTTACAGAGTCCCATGTAACTATCTACCTCGTCTGGCCTAATCAGTCTGCAAAAAAGCACAGCATATAACTATAAGGATGGAATTGTCGAGCTTTTGCGCTTTTTCCATGTGTTATCTCGGAACCAGCTGATACCAGAACCACTACTACCGTCTACCACTGGCACTACCAATAACTGTTTTATTCGATCTTTTCATTTATGATTAAAGCACGTCCTTCATGCACTCCTACTAAATCGTTCGCCCAAATTTTAAGAAAATTCTTGTGAAAAGGCCCTTTGGGAATGAAAGTGTTCTAGATCGGTGTATTTTTGGACGCTGATTCCGAATCATCCCCCATGACGACATGACGTAGGGTTAAAATGTTTCCTGGAGAGTTATGGGCAAAAAACCGTTTTGGTCACGTGACAGCCTACTCCTAGTAAAATACGAATTCGATTGTTTAGGGCCCGGGTTAGGGTTAGGGTTGTGGTAAGGGTTATGGTTAGCTTCGGGGTTATGGTTAGGGTTAGGGTTGGGATTAGGGTTTATGTAAAACCGTTTTGTACGGCTGCAAAACCATAAAAACCAAAGTCACGTGAAATTTTTGGGCGAGCGAATTAAGAGCCTCCTTCATGTTATGGAGCCAGGGCGTACGGACTGGCTACGCCTAGATAAACTTAAAGCACTCCAATCCCATTACATACTACTGCAATATACAACAAATTTACAATAAATTACATAAAATGCATAACATTATAATCAACAAAATATGTATTATACAGATTACAACAAATACAATTCATTATTAATATTAGTGTGGCCCAGTAATCAGCTTTTTAACTGTAAGGCCCAAACTTGCAGCATCTTCCCATGTGGTAAGTCTCCAGACTAAATGTGACGACACAATATTTAGTTGAACACGTGTTCCTGAGTATCTGCTTTCCCGGGCAAGTTAAATGATTATATAAATTGGATGTGGTTTAACAGTAAAACTTCGAGGGTGGTACTGGTGGTTGCTCAATTCCTACTTCTCACGGAGAGGAATAAAATAACGGTGAATCAAGCCTCAGGAGTATCCAAACCAGCCTAGCCGGCTGGCCGGCCGACGGATCAAGTCTGCTGAAGTTCGGGAAGTATTCACAATGTAACCCGGCCAGCCAGCGTCAAACGTGTACCAACGTCAAACGTGTATCAACGTCAAAGTTCAAACGTGTATCAATTCCGCGGACTACTAATGGCAATGCTATAATAATTACTATTCATGCCGAATATACCAGTACCACTACTGTGGCGAAAACCACGATACGGCCGCCCACCCACAACGTGAGTAGTGAGGCAACTTTGAAAGCAAGCTGCTCATTTTTGATCTTGTATTCCAAAGGGGAGGTTTGCTTTCCGAGATCGCATCGAAATTAAAGGAAGCCTCCATTCCAAAATCGTACCTTGAGGAGTTGGCGAAACATTTTTACCTGTGACCAGGGGACCCCAGTTTTAGTGGTCATAAACACATTGTTAATTGTAGATTTATAGCTTAGGGGTCGTTCACATATTATGTGATCAATTTTGGACAATGTTAACCCCCAATGTTTACCTAGCAAGCTAGGTAAGTATTACTATTAACTGTTTTTAAACAAAAAAGTGACGCTTAGATCAACTTCAATTGCAAATTAATAAATTTTTTAACGCTGATTCCAAATCACTTCACATAACAATGCCATGAATAGGGTTAAAATGCTCATCTGGCGAAAAACTGTTTCAATTGTAAATTGTGACATGACCATTTATAATTCAAAAACGGTGCCAGTTGGTCTGATTTCTCGTTAGGGAAAGGTCTAGGTTTTGGGTTTTAATTTTAGCGAATGGTTTAGCCGGGAGTAAAGGTTGCTTCATGACGTTTGGGGTCAAAGTTGCTCTAACCAGAGCTTACCTGGGGATCACCCCAGGCTATTATATTTATCATTATGTTCATAAATAGAGACTTTTTATTAACTACTTTACTCTATCCAGAGCCCTTGCGCTTGCAGTGGCGCGCGCCTGCCTCCTGGGCGAAAGCACATGGTTAGGTGAATTAACTATTTCATATTTACTAACTTACTATTATAGCCGGATTTTCTTGTCATACGTTGTATGACCCACCGCGCACGAGTGCGCGGCTCCCCCTGTATATGAAACGACCGTGGGGGTCACAACGTGATACAAGGCATTCCGCCGATTACTGGGCCGCGCTCAGCCTGTCATTCCGCCAAATGAACATAATAGCCTGGGGTCCTCAGGTAATCCGCCGAATCTTTATATGTTTGTGAACATAATAGCCTGGTCCAACTCGGCGCACGTCTTTGGTCTTGGTAGGTTATAAATCTACAACATATGCTTTTGCATTTTGTTAGGGATTGGGTTAGGGTTAGAATCAGATTAGAGGGTTAGTGGTTAGGGTTTCGAATAATTGTTCAGGGCTAGCTAGAGAACGGATTGAAAAAGTCACGTGACAGTCGAGTGTAGAGTGATTAATTATCATCCGGATATTCGATAAATTTCTAAATTTTATCACAATCAGAGTAATATTGAATATAAAGTTGAGTGGAATTTGAATTAAAGTATTTTCAAATTGTTATTATTCTGGACTAGAGTGTAGAGGGTAAAAAAGAAAATGTTGATTACGTAATCAACGACCAACCCCCCCCCCCCCCCCCCCCCCCCCCCCCCCCTCGTAATATAATCAACCGTAAGCATTTGTGATTTGGAAACCCCCCTCTACTCGGCTGATAACGTTATACGTAATATATGTCATATGAACAACCCGGCTCTTACTAATTCGCTTGCCCAAAAATTTCACGTGACTTTGGTTTTTATGGTTTTACAGCAGTACAAAACGGTTTTACATAAACCCTAATCCCAACCCTAACCCTAACCATAACCCCGAAGCTAACCATAACCCTTACCACAACCCTAACCCTATGCCCTAACCCGAGCCCTAAACAATCGAATTCATGTTTTACTAGCCTGTCACGTGACCAAAACGGTTTTTTGCCCATAACTCTCCAGGAAAGCATTTTTACCCTATACTACGTCATGGGAGATGATTCGGAATCAGCGTCCAAAAATACACCGATTAAGATCAATTTCATACCCAAAGGGCCTTTTCACAAGAATTTTCTTAAAATTTGGGCGAGCGATTTAGTAGAAGCGGAACAACCCCCTTCGAAGAAATTTAGACGAGTATTTACAATTTATATATGGAGTGTCATCCGTCGATAGTTGATAGTATAGCGCGCGCCCGCCAAAGGCACATGGTTAGCTTTAGGTGAGGAGCCAGAGTATATGCTTCCGGTCTGCTTTGACATACGTTGCATGCCACTTTTCGCGCGCGCCGCCGAAGGCTTGTGAGTTAAGTTGTAAGTAGTGAGCTAATTAGTGATTCACTCCCGTCGCGAGAACAAAGTGCCAGAAAATGAGACTATTTTTCGCGTGAACTTGAAAATTTACTGACGCCGCGCAAAGGGGCTTTCACTAAATCGCTTACCTGAGGACCCCAGGCTATTATGTTCATTAACATAAATAGCCGAATAAAGATTTGGCGGAATGAAGATTTGGCGGAATGACAGGCTGAGCGCGGCCCAGTAATAAATCGCTCGCCCAAAAATTTCACGTGACTTTGGTTTTTTTGGTTTTGCAGCTGTACAAAACGGTTTTACATAAACCCTAATCCCGACCCTAACCCTAACCATAACCCCGAAGCTATCCATAATCTTAACCATGAACCACAACCCTAACCCTAACCCTAAATAATCGAATTCACGTTTTACTAGCCTGTCACGTGACCAAAACGGTTTTTTGCCCATAACTCTCCAGGGAAGCATTTTAACCCTACGTCATAGGGGGTGATTCGGAATCAGCGTCCAATAATACACCGATCCAGATCACTTTTAACGGGTGATACTCGTAAAATATCTGTTCCATATATTGGACCGTCGACGAGTCCAACTCGGCGCGCGTCCTGGTAGGTTGTAAACCTACAAGATCACTTTCATGCCTAAAGGGCCTTTTCACAAGAATTTTCTTAAAATTTGGGCGAGCGATTTAGTAGGAGCGGCGCAGGGCTGCTCCTTCCTGGTGTATCCATAATATCTCTGATATTTGTGATACGTAACATGTATCAATAGTAGAGGCTCTTACGGGCATTGTCTGCTCGATACGCTAGGGACCCCAGATACACCTTACTATACGTATTTTTGACCGTAGAATCGATTAAAAGTGGTTTTAAGATGATTGGACTGACTTTTTGGGGGTAAAATCGCAAAAAACCGATTTTTGGGCAAAAAATAGGCCAAAAAACCATGTTTTTTGATATTTTGAACAAGTTAATTTTGTTGGTATGTCGGCAAAACTTGCATGGAGATAGCTAAAACACAGCCGCACAAGATGGTTTAAAAATTTGAAAAATCCCTCTATTTTTTTGGGGGTAAAAATCCAAAAAAGTGGTAAAAATTTTGACTTTTTTGCTTGAAGTTTGAATAATTTTTTGCAGTTGTATTAAATCAACCCAAAAATAGTTACATCGTGTTTGCCTAAATTTTTCCTTTCCGAGAAGTACCCACTTCATATACTTTATCGAAGTTTGAATATTGTCAGTCCGCAAGCGTTTTTGCCAAATTTTCGACGCGCACTACGCGCAAAAGCATTTAGTTGTTATCAATTGGCATCCGCGCGTTCATCATAAATTTCAAACAGCTATAACTCAGCGAGATTATGTCCGTTCTAGCTCATATTTTCACACCAAATAGAAAACAATGTAATCTTATTGCTGACAAAATATGAATATAATTACTTTATTTGTCTTAGAGTAATAGACTGTCAAAGTTTAAAACGCGCATTGGTATAGCACGTGACTAATAAGGCCAAATTTATACTTCTTAACATATTATCGATTCTTAGACATCATACTATTGTGTCCAATTAGCGGTTAGGTCTCTAAACTCGTTGCAGAAAACACGTCTTTTTGCCCGTAAGAGCCTCTACTACAAGGTCTGCTACACTTTTGCCTTCTTTTGTGTATGGTGTAGACGGAAAAAGGAACACTTTTTAAATTACAGACACCCCTCTCTTAACGGGTGATACTCGTTAAATATTTATTTCACAAGTCCAACTCGGCGCGCGTCCTGGTAGGTTATAAACCTACAACCCCTCCTATCCCCCAATTATCGGTTTTTATGAACACTGAAGCCAGGAATCTCTCGTCGCGTCAACATGGTCAACTCGTGTTTAACAAACCAACGACGTTCAGTCAGGATTAAGGTTAAGTCAGAGTAGAAGTAGAACTTAATTGACGATGTCAATTCATGGCAGCTCGGCGCGGCACAGTAGCGCATCTCGCCGATCTAGCCAGGTCGCACAGTAACGCATCGCGCTACAAAAGTAGAACTAGAATGATTCTTACCTGGTATGGGGACCCCAGGCTATTTGAGTATTATATTGATGTTCATAATCATATCCGAATAGAGATTAGGCGGAATGACAGTAAGAATGATAAAGGTTTTTTGAACTGTCCATCTATAGGATTTTAAACGTAATCCCGTGATTTGCCAGTAAGTGATAACGTGATATTATAATTAAGTGAACGACCCCTTATCTCAACTATTTTTCAGATATGGGGCCACTGGCACTATATTACTAGGAGTAGGGGTGTGCAGTGTCGGACGATGCATCGCTTGTAGTTAGGTATGAAAAGGTGAGCTGTTTGTACCTAACTTGAACTATAAAAACGAAATTAAATTAACGTTTATTAAACTTGACAGATTGGGCCAAATCTAATATAATATCGTTCCTATCGAATACAGGGGAGGGATCAGAGTGGATTTGTACTCATTATTAGAGATATTAAAGCGTCGATGTTTTATTGGAGGCTGTTCAGTGTCCGAAGTAATATCAACCAGCCGGGTCCCCAAAGTTTCGTTTGACAAGTTCACTTTTTTCAATTTGTAAACGGCAAGGATCTGAGACTGCTTCCATTTCTCCAGAGTCTCGGTCTCACACAGGCGCATCAACCCAGAGTTTCTGACTTTTTGGAAGCGAGTCTGCACTCTGCGTGAAAAATGTAGCCAGACGTAGAATTCATGCAGGTGTTCAAAATGTTGGTTATTGCGTAAATAAGACAGAGGGAAACTGCTCTTTTCTCTACCTGCAAAGAGCAGTTCCCCTTCGTCCTATTTACGGAATCATTTTTCTCAGTAAATTGTGGAGCTGTAAGATTTAGAACTAAGAATATTTAGACCATTACAGTCTTCATGATCGTTGGATTCGGGCCAAGACTAAATTTATGTGAAAATGCTATAAATGTCTTTGTCCAAAAACCAATGTAGTTGGTTCAGATTTTATATGGCTCGTTTTGAATCTTCAGGAATTTTATGTTTAAGATGCAATGATAGCTCATGGAGTGCCGTAACTGATCCAGTTTTAAAGTTTCCGACTAACTTTTAACCAGTAATTCCTACACATCCAAGGAAGAAATTTACTCGGTGAAAGTTTGAAGAAGATGGTGAACATTGGAGATTTTGCGGGCATAATTGATTTATCTTCAATGATAAACATGACGAGTTTAAATGATCCTGTAATATTGCAGCAGGTACTGATATTATGATCTCAACTATCATCGTCCATTGATAGCAAATAATACTTAATTCTTTAACTAAAATTACAGAAAAATAACACAATTTGTGTAAAACAAATATGAAATATTCCACATTCTATAAATAAAAATAAACGAGAAGTCTAACGAAAACACGTCTCAGACCCGGGGTAACAAATAAATTACTAAAAATTAGCAGGGGAAGTGGGTGAAGGTGCTAGGTGACAGCACCGGGTGCGAGATGGCATGACACCTGGTGCTGATTGGGGATCAGTATCAGAAACACCGAGTCTGAGGACGGTGTTCCGAGAGTTTGTGTTCAGTGTTCAACAAGAGACACAACCAACGAGAGAGGCCAGAGGCGTTATGATAGTGAGGGGAACTCTGTTTCTGAGAAACTTTCCAGGTTGGGTGCTTTGGGAGCAGCCTGAGCCCGGTTATCACGACGATCACCGCGGTCTTCACGGCGATCACCTCGGTCTTCACGGCGATCTCTGCCACCTCTGCTTCCACCTCGTTCCTCTGATGAGATACAGAGTAAGATCATTAGATATCAGGAGGAGAAAATATAATAGTAATAGTTAATAGTACTATGTTTACAGTATGCACTGAAGAGGTATCCTAGGAAGTTTCTTGAACCTTTAACAGGTACCCCTCCTCATTTAACCCTCAATCAAGTCATTCGGCTGAGTCGACCGAGGAGATCGCATAATAATAATTAATACTTTTATTTTCTTGCTCAAAATTCAATAATATATACAAGTAAATGAGGTGACTCGTATGAAGTATCTTACCTCTGCCTCTTCCACCACGTCTGGATGGGTTGGAGAACTTGACATCCACATCGACTAGGTTCTTCTTTCTTCCTCCACGGACTATGATTTTCTCATACTCGTCCTGAAAAACATTTTACATTTAAGACAAGAAGTTTCACAGTTCATATAAAACGGCTGAAATCAGGAATTAAATGGCCTTATGTGGGACTTTTTCAGTTGATAAGGTCAGAAGT
Organism: Bolinopsis microptera; assembly: GCF_026151205.1. NCBI lineage: Eukaryota > Metazoa > Ctenophora > Tentaculata > Lobata > Bolinopsidae > Bolinopsis > Bolinopsis microptera. Next base: position 1,981,970 of record NC_087080.1, on the reverse strand, counting down.
TTGAAAGTGAAGTCATCCGAGCAAGATCTGAAATAATGAAGGCACCAGCAGCACTGAATTGCAACATGCAAAAAACAGAAGAGATGCCCACATCCAGAAACACGCGACGGCAGTCTGACTAAGAGAAAATTATGGATTTGAGAGGAAATTGGGTGCCAAGAAGGAGATCGTAAGAAAACCTGACCCTTTCTTTAGGGCATAAGAAAATATTTAGAGGGATGTTTAAATAAGCAAAGATTACGCACCATTCCACCCATATAGGCATTTTGGTCTTCCTTTTTGAGTGGAGCGAAGTTCTTCCATTGACCACCGTCTTCATTTTCACCAGGCTGTGGAGTTATCCGAGTTAAAGAGGAGGAACAATTAAAATACCAGACTTAGCTTAGTTGAGTTAAGATGTCAATATTAAGAACACGAGAGTAGAGACTCGGCTGCTAGTAGACTGACTTATATCTCATTTTATCACGATGAGTTGGAAGTATTCGTACTAAGATAGTTACCTTTCGGACATTGAAGACAGTTTCTTTCTTTTCGTTATTACATTTCTCCAGATATTCCTCGTAAGTCATTTGGTCGGGTTCTTCTTCCTTAGGAGGTCCCGCATCAGCGCTGTAATGACAAGAAATTAATCAAATAATGCTGTTACTCACAAACGGCTTAATTTCAAACCTTCTTACATTGAGAATAAGTAATACGTTCTTACCTACCTATTCTTAACATTAAGTATGGGTTGTCTTAGGTTAGTAACTGTCTGTTAAGACAAAGAGGTTACGTAATCGTAAATCCTCATAACTTTGGACAAGGATAGCATGGACTGTGAACAAATCAATGCCGCGCGGCTCACTTTTTTCATAAATTGTGCGCCTATGGGGATGGTTGGTTCAAGTGAAACTGCATCGCGCCACGGCCCGCTTAACAATTTACACGCGGGTCTAGAAATCAGGTGTGTATACAACGGCACAAATCCATAAGTACACAGCCATTGTCCTTATCAATGTGACAACTATACAACTTAACTTACTTTTCTCCGGCTCCTTCGACATTATCAAATCCACTGGGCACTTCAGATCCACTTGGCAGGACATTGTCAAATCCGCTTGCTGGAGCAGCATCGGAGCTACTTGGCTGAACGTTGTCAAATCCACTTGGTTCGGTAGAGGCAGCAGGCCTGAAACAGCCATCAAGTTAGATCAGATTAAAAAGGGGCAATCCCAATAGCCAAGAGAGAAAAGTGTTAAATTGTAGCAATAGTGGGTGCCAGAACAAGCATGATTTGGTTTTCTGGGCTTGATTATTGCGAGGATATCAATTTGGCATTAAATAGCACTACTTGCACATAGAGACACAAGTAGTGACTCTGATAATGCATAATGGAGGGGCCACATATTCCACCCCCACCAATTTAAATGGGGTTCCTGGGTTGTGATTGAATTGGGGATCTAGTGGGGTTATAGCTAGGCGAAGTGTGTAGGTTTAAGGCCTAGTTTTTGGGGTAAAAAGCCGTGTCACAGAAAGACTGTAGTATGATATTTTGAATTTGTCGTGTCCTTGGAAAAAGTTCACTTAAAATGGATTCCTACAATTTGCCAAATATACAACAACTTACTGCACGTCTCCCCAACCACCAGCATCAGCAGCAGGGGTCTCAGCAGGAGCTGTCCAACCGTCACCGGCGGCAGCATCAGCACTCCAGTTAGGGGCGGCTGCTTCTTCCACAGGTGTACCCCAGTTGTGTGCACCGCCTCCGTCTCTCTTTTCTGAGGGCTTGCCACTGAAAGAAGGTGTCGTCAGATCATTGTTAGTGTTAATACGAATATTAGGGATAGGGAGAATTAATACAGCTAAATATTCACTAGGTATTAAGTGGGCTCATGTATTCCTTAGTTTTAAACACTTAAAGTTACACATGGCCGTACTACCCAGGCTACTTACAAAGTTATTGGTTATTTTATAGATGTGGTAAACGATCAACCTGAGATCAAAAGTGAAACCAAATTTCCTATCCTAAACAGCACACTTTTTATCGGTGAGCCATGACGTCCAAGTTAATCAGCAACAACCCTGCCAACAGCTGATCCAATTTCTCCTTATCGTGTACAATACACTTCATCTGTACTCTGTAGATTCAGATAAAAATAGCAGTAAATGAAAATAATCTGCCCAGGGCACGACTAAGTATGACGGCACAAGAGCAGCCATGAAATAAGCTATTAGCCCAAATATGGGGCATATTGAAATCTAGTGCTTTTGAGAACATATAACAGAGGATCGTTATAGGGCGACAAAAAGTCACGACGTGACTTTTTGTGACTTAGTCACGTACTTACACTGACTTTGAAAAGGCACATACGATAGAGGTGAGCTTTTGTTTTTACATTGGGCGGAATGTTAAGCAGGGGGGGGGGGGGGGGGGAGCCAAGTGGATGACATTATCCAAATATCTACAAATATCCACTTGGCTCCCCCCCCTAAGCATCTGTTTTAGAGGAATTATAATTGTGTAGAATGATTAAAAAACTGTATCACAACCTGCTCTATAGCAACCTGCTACATGTCAGCCTGCTAAACGGCAACTTGCTGCACAGTAATGCAACCTGCTACATGGCAACTTGCTACACGGCAACCTGCTACATGGCAACTTGCTACATAACAATCTGCTACATGGCAACTTGCTGCACGGCAACCTGCTACATGACAACCTGCTGCATGGCAACTTGCTGCACAGTAATGCAACCTGCTACATGGCAACCTGCTACATAACAATCTGCTACATGGCAACTTGCTGCACGGCAACCTGCTACATGACAACCTGCTGCATGGCAACTTGCTGCACAGTAATGCAACCTGCTACATGACAACCTGCTGCATGGCAACCTGCTAGACTACATGGCAACCTGCTTCATGGCAACTTGCTGCACAGTAATGCAACCTGCTACATGGCAACCTGCTACATAACAATCTGCTACATGGCAACTTGCTGCACGGCAACCTGCTACATGACAACCTGCTGCATGGCAACTTGCTGCACAGTAATGCAACCTGCTACATGACAACCTGCTTCATGGCAACTTGCTGCACAGTAATGCAACCTGCTACATGACAACCTGCTGCATAACAATCTGCTACATGGCAACTTGCTGCACGGCAACCTGCTACATGACAACCTGCTGCATGGCAACCTGCTAGACTACATGGCAACCTGCTTCATGGCAACTTGCTGCACAGTAATGCAACCTGCTACATGACAACCTGCTGCATAACAATCTGCTACATGGCAACTTGCTGCACGGCAACCTGCTACATGACAACCTGCTGCATGGCAACCTGCTAGACTACATGGCAACCTGCTTCATGGCAACTTGCTGCACAGTAATGCAACCTGCTACATGGCAACCTGCTACATGACAACCTGCTGCATGGCAACCTGCTAGACTACATGGCAACCTGCTTCATGGCAACTTGCTGCACAGTAATGCAACCTGCTACATGGCAACCTGCTGGACTACAATACATAGCAACCTGCTACACGTTTTTAGGGAACGTTCATAGTAATGTCCTGTTTCTTTCAAAATGGACAACAAATGAACAATACTGTGTGCACATTGGCCCACACATTTACATTTTACACGATCAATCAACCAATTAGTTGATAACACTGTATTTCTAACACAATTTATCCTCAGTTCGCAACGAACTTCCTTCCAAACAGAACAGCTTAATGACATTAATACATCAGGTCTGACACAGTTTACACACACATACACACACCACATCGGTTATTTAACCAAATGCGGGAGTGGTTGAGGTAGATCAGCAAATTAGGCGGTATAATATCAGTGTTTAATACACGAATTTAGGTAGATAATATCAAAATAGACTTTAGTATCGTATCGTCGATAATAGAATTATGGGTAGCGTATTTATAAATACAATTGTAATTTATTTATAAAATCTATTTATGAAATCTAATTAATTTGACCAAATTTCCAATCAACACTAGCATATTTTAATCAATATTTTGATTGATATTTTGGGTTTATATTTGTTAACTTATCCGTTATCGGATATTAGGACTAGGTACGAATTTGCAGCCACCATTATCGAGAATAAAAAATCAGCATCTCTTCGTATCTTCCAATATCCTTAGTCTTAGACAATAGATTCTCAAATGAATTATTTGATTTCAAACCCCATCAAAAGAAAAATATATCTGATACCATGGCATACTTAAATGTGCTGAAATATATCTGTAATTGCTAATTAGAGGACGGAGAACACGATGTTAGTGTTCATTTTCATCATTACTCATGTTTTAGCTGTTCTTAAGGCTAAAAAACCGCAATGCCGATATATGTTCATTTGACCAAAAATTTAGGAATAAATGGGCAGTCACTTTCCCAAATTTTAAAACGCTGGAAATTTAAATTCAGTGCAAATTGATCTTGTCCCTGGAAAAAGGACAAGGCACTGATTAAATTTAAAATATAACGAGCTAAGCAGTTTTCTCTCATATATTAATAATTTTCCATCCAGTGTCGAAATTTGTGTCCACCTTGGTATTGAGAGGAAATTATGCTAATTTGTTCTTTTACCAAGAAATTATTGGCCGTCGACTTGGTATACATACACCCTAAAACTAATCGAAATATTTTATTTTGTAGTCTCTTCTTTCTTAGCTGAGAAGTGAGAATAGCCGAATATTAGGCCAAAACATATTTTTTCTTCCGTTAATGACTAAAATTACAGAACAAACTTCGAATTGTTATTGGCATACAAATTGTTTCTTAAAGTTACATCCATCTAAATATATTTGAAGCTTATCTAGAAACGTTTAAGGTAATATAATGTCAATGAATGAAAATATAAATTTTTACACTTTTTTACACTACACAGTAAAATGTGTAGTAAAAAAGGTACACTAGATTACACTTTTTTCCTATTATATTCCTATCAGTCTTCACATAGTACATATCCAAAGGCCAAACAGGGGTTTTGCAAACTTTCTTTGGTGAGAAAAAATGTCACTTTTCTACTATATAATTTTTTACACTACACCCCCGAGAAATAAGTCGATAAAACTAATCAGCTTTCCGGATATTCAAGTTAAAGTGATGACTATACTATCGTGGTTATTTACACCCCCCTCATTCCCTAACCCAAAGATCAAATACATGAAGTATGTTAGCATTTCCTTGTCAATTTAGGATTATAGAGACGATTATCATCTTTAAACTAATCGCAGTACATTACATTGGCAATCTAAATCTACAGTTGTTAAGCACATACTGATGTCGAAGTATTTCGAGTATTACTTTTTAGTACAGTAAGAATATATATTGAATATTGATAGCACCGTATGGGTTAATGTATCTATATATCTGGGTCTAAGTATCAATATTGTTGTAAGTCATCAGGGTTGTAAAATACTGAGCAATCTTTTGAATGCAGATTCGCACTTTGCAGTTAACCAAATATTTGGTAATTTGTGTACTATACAGGTTATTAAGTTTAAAAATTAAAAAGCTGGTTAACTTGGTAGAGTACACCCAAATTCTTCAACACTACGGTAAAGAAGATCTAGAAGTATGCAAACAAAGTTGGATTTACGGCAATAATGTAATCTTTTGATTGACTTAGTTGAACTATCGCAAAACTTCCTCTAATTTTCACTTTGGTCAGACCGGGTGGGGTAAAGAATGCTCCAGCGGTCAGTTCTATCACTATCTCTCATGGTTGTGGTGCAAAAAGAGCTCAGATCATTATAGGACTAAATATTGACGTCCATGAAATTCACGAGAATGATGTAGTCAATATATTGACTAAGATTTTGCACACTGCACTTGCACAGAATTTCACGTATTACATTAATCGAAACACTGGTTACTTGTAGCCTGTACAGCACAATGCATACTGAGATCATGCATGCATCATTATATTAATTCGCAAAAAAGAGAATTTATCGTGGGAAATAGAAAAGTGAAAAATCAAAAAAGTAAGCCAATAAAGATAAGGGTCGGGCAAGATTTTAGATAAGGTATCTTTCTTATCAATGAAATCGTAGGAAATATGAAAAGGGTGTTTTCTTTTCAATACCCCTACTATACTCAGTGAGTGAATACTGCATTATCAACTGTTGAATGTTTTTTGAATGACCTTAAAACATTTTATATCCCCCTAGACTTAAATTAATGACTTGGATCTTTCGGTTTACGTACTCTAGTTAGACAAGCACTATAGTTCGACAACTTAAGTTCGCCAGATATCACCCCTGTCGAGCTTCGGTTCGTGTCGAACTAGAGTCCGGTAAACGTACTCTAGTTCGACAAATAGTTTTTGCTTGTGATCCAACGGCTATTGCCGGGTCCTCATCATAGGATCACAAGGTTCAATGGCAGATAAATCAATTTTCTGACATCTAGCAACCAGTGCAGCGGTTAGAAATTCCAGAACCTTTCAGTATAATTTTAATTCTCCTGCCACTTTGTTCTGGTCTAACAGTATCAAACAGGAAAATAGATTGATATCAGACTGTTTCCGGTTCAGCAGCCAAATCTCTAGACCGATACTATGTACTCGGTTACTAGTAATTCTAGTCGTTTGTGATAATATAAAGTGTGGAATGTCATGTGGCAAATATTTATATGGCGTACTCTACAATCTAAATCTATAAAACGGAATAAGAGTTACCACGATAGTCTTTTATCTCTCCACTAAGTCTACAATTCTGCTAACTAACAGTTGAGTTTGAGGACAATTAAATGTCCATAGATATGGATTATAGAGATTACATTCACACATAGCTGAACATCATGAGACAAGTGGAAAACAAGCAAACGAATAGACTTCAAGCTCGTATAGGATCGTCGCTTGAGATCGGAGATTCCAAAACTCTAGTTCGACAGTCGAAGTTCTTTAGACGAATTTTAGTACGTGTCGAACTTGAGTCCAGGTAGCGCACTTTAGTTCGACAGAGTCGAACCTTAGCTTAGCTTGGGGTTTGTCGAACTATAGTACGTGTCGAACTAGAGTACGTATACCGGATCTTTCTTGGGTATGTTTTCAATGTCGGGTCGTGTAATAAATGTTAGAATCTATTTTATTCATATGAGCCTATAATCTAAAAACATTATTTAAATAAGCCCAACCCACCTTCTTCCATCGGCAGAGTGTCTGTCATATTGTCTGCCGCTTCCACGGTAACCGCCACGGCCGCGACCACGGTTGTTGCCGCGTCCTCGGTATCCACCACGAGGCCGGTCTCCGTCCTCTGGTTTTGAGTCACCTCCATCGTCCTGGGATAACAGATATTTTTATATTAATGGTATATAGTCTGCGGTCCAAGGGCAGGGGGCAACCCCATCAGTGCCCAGGCCATCAGAGTAAGTAGGCGAAATGGGCATTATTTTCGGTCAAAATAAAAATATTTCTGCTACCATACTCTTATTGAACTGGAATATAGCTAAACTTGGTAATAGAGATATTATATTGACTTTAAACAGCTTACAAATTTGATCCACCTCCACTGTCCTGTCAGAAGGCTGGATGTAATTGTAGAACAAAATATTAGAATAAGTCCTATAAATATTTCTACCATAAGCTATTAAAAGTTAGCAATAATGAATACCAAAAGTATTTTCATGTACAAACCTGCATTCTAGGGGGTCTGCTATCGTCATTGTCTCGGTTATATCGTCTGCGGTTGTCAGCGCTGCCGTCACGTTCTCCCCCGCGACCACGACTGTTACCACGTCCACCTCGGCCTCTACCACGACCTCTCGTGTTCTCTTTTGCAGCTTCTTCCTCTGCAAATGAGTTGGTGAGAAAATGTAAAATATTCAAGGGCACGAAATTGTGATATCACAAAAGAGTGTGCAGACAAGGACGACGTGAGATAGTAGAATGAAATATTCGACAATAAATATATGTATCTAGGTATCAGGGTTCATAATTAATTGGGGACAAGAGAGGTTTAAGAGAGTTCAAATACGAATGAGGATATTCTGAATGTTAAAGTTGGGACATAAGCTGGGGATTCGAGAAGGCTAGAACAAGTTGCAAGAGGATTTTTAAACAAGTGCTTTATTCGGACGATACATATAATCGTCCCAGCATTATTAATAAAAAATTCTACAACAAATTCTAATAGCACTCCAAATTTAAGGCGAAACTTTTCGATGCATTTTGGACGGTAGGAAAACTTAGTTCAAAAAACACTAGGCACTGAGTACAAACCTTTCTTCTCAGGTTTTTTCTCTTCTTCTTTCTTTTTCTCGGGCTTTTTCTCCTTCTTTTTCTTGCTTTCTGCCTTCTTGGCGGCGTTCGACTGTTCTATAAGATTATAGAACTCGGCCGGATCTTCGATATCGTCACCGATATCTACCATAGCAAAGCGGTTGCCAGTGGCAATACCGTAGGATGGGGCCTCTCCCATTGTTGTGTCTCTTGCGATAGTCATGTTACGAACTAATACTGAACTGAAGTCGGCGATTTAACTGCACATAATTTTGATCAATACAAAGCAAATTGTGACTTGAGATGAATACAGCTACACAACGGTCCAAAGTAACGCCTCTTTCACAGACCACTCTACATATTGCCGTAAAGTCTTACCGCCATTGGAAATGGCTTGGGAGAATTCAGCCAAAATTTCACAGGCGAGTCCCACATTGCTATCAAAATCGTGGATTGACCCTAGCACAAACATGATCAATATCTCTATACACTTAAGGGAACTTTCGTTAGTGAACAAGCAGATCGGATTCAAGCAAATTTCTTGAGGGAGTACCTGTGGAAGAGGCGTTGTACGCTGCAAAGTTATTTCTACTGCGGAGTAGACCACTTCAACTGTTCACTATCACAAAATGGCGGTGCGCGTCGCAAAATCCTGAATCAAAGCTACTATTCAATTTACTATAAATTTACACTTTAAGCAGTCAAACCATAATATTGATGAAAATAAGACGAATGAGAAATAACAAGATATGAATTACACGAAGAATGAGAAATAACAGATGGAAGTTTCGTACGATTTTTCAAAAAAACTCAAAGTTATAAAAAGGAGGGTCGCAGGTTATAATGTATATATATCGTAGGTTGTTTAAGCATCTTAATAGCTAATATGCTATGTTAGGGATTTTATTCAACTATTATTAGCATAAATCAGAATTGATAAATATGACTAATATCATTTGATAGTAGAGGAAAAATGCACTTTAATGTCTTTCAGTCATGGCTGTAATCAGGGTATCAGTTAGTTAAAAAATTAATTTTACCTACTCGATAGTCAGCTTCACGCGCGCGCAGTTGAAATGACGCGGCGCGCAATTCTGTCGCAGTAAATGTGAAACAAATCTTTTTTTGTACAATTTTGTTATCGCGTGTTACATAAACGTGTTCTGTCATGTCCACGATTTAAAAACGTTACCGCCCCAACATTTAAATAGTGGTTAAAAACCAGAACAGTTCCATCTTTATGAAGCCATCGTGGCCTAGCAATCCAAACCCTGGGAAATTTTCAACATCAATATTTTATTCAGTTTATCAAGTATTGAAAAGCAATACCATTTTAAACAATTATTATTCTCTAATTCGTTTGATGCAATATAAAATCGCACGAGTTGATATGGTGGAAAATTAACGATAAGATAACTCAAATTTAGATACCTTGCACTTTTTGAAACGCTTTGATGATATACAGACCCCTCCCTTTTCTACTATTCTTTCAGCAGCACGTTTCTTCGTTTTACAATCACAAGGTCCAAATTTCCCCCAGTCCGTTACAGGACATGATTCACATTTCTTGAACTCACAGTCTACGGTCATGGTTGTCGGGGGACAAATAGCACCATCCACAAGCACTGTTACAGGCCTGCTTCTGGTTTTTTTCCTGTTCGATCCACATTCGGGAACGCATGACGAATAATCAGCCCAATATCCAACTTTACACGCTTGCTGCTCCTTTTTCCCTTCTTTTTCCTTTTTCTTTTCCTCATCCCCTTCCTTTTCCTTTTCCCCTTCTTTTTCCTTTTCCTTTTCCTCATCTCCTTCCTTTTCACATTGTTTTATTTGACAATGTCTCTTTTCCGTCTGTTTTTTGCAATCGCTTGATTCATGAGCTTCGTGGATACGTGATCGACGCTGTTCCCCGTCGCCACAAGGCTTATCGCAGAGCGTCCATTGCGACCAATCAGTTATCAGACAATCTTCTTCTTCATCCTGTTTATCCTTGTCCTGGTCCTGGTCCTGGTCCTGGTCCTGGTCCTGGTCCTGGTCCTGGTCCTTTTCCTCTTTCTTTTTCTTTTTCCTTTTCCTTTCCTTTTCGTCAGCAGCCTCTTTTTCCTGTTCCTCTTTCTTTTTCCTTTCCTTTTCGTCAGCAGCCTCTTTTTCTTTCTTTTGTCTCTCCTGTTCCTCTTTCTTTTTCCTTTCCTTTTCGTCAGCAGCCTCTTTTTCTTTCTTTTGTCTCTCCTGTTTCTCTTTCTTTTTCCTTTCCTTTTCGTCTGCAGCCTCTTTTTCTTTCTTTTGTTTTTCCTGTTCCTCTTTCTCTTTCCTTTCCTTTTCGTCAGCAGCCTCTTTTTCTTTCTTTTGTCTCTCCTTTTCCTCTTTCCTTTTCCTTTCCTTTTCGTCAGCAGCCTCTTTTTCTTTATTTTGTCTCTCCTGTTCCTCTTTCTTTTTCCTTTCCTTTTCGTCAGCAGCCTCTTTTTCTTTTCTTTGTCTCTCCTGTTCCTCTTTCTTTTTCCTTTCCTTTTCGTCAGCAGCCTCTTTTTCTTTCTTTTGTCTCTCCTGTTCCTCTTTCTTTTTCCTTTCCTTTTCGTCTGCAGCCTCTTTTTCTTTCTTTTGTCTCTCCTGTTCCTCTTTCTTTTTCCTTTCCTTTTCGTCAGCAGCCTCTTTTTCTTTATTTTGTCTCTCCTGTTCCTCTTTCTTTTCCTTTCCTTTTCGTCAGCAGCCTCTTTTTCTTTCTTTTGTTTTTCCTGTTCCTCTTTCTTTTTCCTTTCCTTTTCGTCAGCAGCCTCTTTTTCTTTCTTTTGTTTCTCCTGTTCCTCTTTCTTTTTCCTTTCCTTTTCGTCAGCAGCCTCTTTTTCTTTCTTTTCTTTCTCCTGTTCCTCTTTCTTTTTCCTTTCCTTTTCGTCTGCAGCCTCTTTTTCTTTCTTTTGTTTTTCCTGTTCCTCTTTCCTTTTCCTTTCCTTTTCGTCTGCAGCCTCTTTTTCTTTCTTTTCTTTCTCCTGTTTCTCTTTATTTTTCCTTTCCTTTTCGTCTGCAGCCTCTTTTTCTTTCTTTTGTTTTTCCTGTTCCTCTTTCTCTTTCCTTTCCTTTTCGTCTGCAGCCTCTTTTTCTTTCTTTTGTTTTTCCTGTTCCTCTTTCTCTTTCCTTTCCTTTTCGTCAGCAGCCTCTTTTTCTTTCTTTTGTCTCTCCTTTTCCTCTTTCTTTTTCCTTTCCTTTTCGTCAGCAGCCTCTTTTTCTTTTCTTTGTCTCTCCTGTTCATCTTTCTTTTTCCTTTCCTTTTCGTCAGCAGCCTCTTTTTCTTTCTTTTGTTTCTCCTGTTCCTCTTTCTCTTTCCTTTCCTTTTCGTCAGCAGCCTCTTTTTCTTTCTTTTGTTTTTCCTGTTCCTCTTTCTTTTTCCTTTCCTTTTCGTCAGCAGCCTCTTTTTCTTTCTTTTGTCTCTCCTGTTCCTCTTTCTTTTTCCTTTCCTTTTCGTCTGCAGCCTCTTTTTCTTTCTTTTGTCTCTCCTGTTCCTCTTTCTTTTTCCTTTCCTTTTCGTCAGCAGCCTCTTTTTCTTTATTTTGTCTCTCCTGTTCCTCTTTCTTTTTCCTTTCCTTTTCGTCAGCAGCCTCTTTTTCTTTCTTTTGTTTTTCCTGTTCCTCTTTCTTTTTCCTTTCCTTTTCGTCAGCAGCCTCTTTTTCTTTCTTTTGTTTTTCCTGTTCCTCTTTCTTTTTCCTTTCCTTTTCTTGTTCCTCTGCCTCGTTTTCTTTCTTTTTCTTTTCATTTTCCTTTTCCTCCTCTTTCTCGCATTCGGAGAGTTTTTCACAATGTTGTGTTTCTTCCAGTGTCTTTTCGCACTGTTTCCCACCTGAGTTGTGTAAAATAATGCTTAATTCAGCTTGAAAAGCAAAAGTGTTCAGACATTTCAGAGCCGTCAGCAAAACCACTTACAATAAAGAGTGAACAAATTTCAGAAAATGGTTAACAATTTAATGCTTACAGTAATATTCATTATTCAACTTCAGTTTATATAAGTTATTCTGAAAACATTTAAAAACTTTTCACAAAATCTCAATAGCACAAGATTGCTTTTAAATCTAAGATCTATGTTATACGCAAAGAAAATATCGCTCAACTTACCGTTTATGGGCTGTTGAACTATCGTTCTTCTTCTAGTTGTGATTGGTATATTCTCATCAGAGATACAACTTCCCGAACATTCTCCCCAGATGGTCCATTGGGAAAGTCTGCAGTCTAGTAAACACGTTTCTTCAGAACAGTCTCGGAACTAGTCAGTACATTTGATGTTATTTTAATACAAAGAAGATAAGGTTATATTTTAAGAGTAATATATTATTTCCGGAATCTTGGTTACATTTCATGATTTTAACTTAGAAATCAACGTAATATTAACCAGAAGCTATCATTTAACAAACTTTTGTTTCAGATTATCATAAAATCCAACAAACGAACGAACGAAAAATCTACCTGCCACTGATCTGGACATATCTTCCCGCCATTTTCAGGTTCAGTAATAATCGTCCGCATCCTTTCTTGTATAACAGCTCCTTCTTCAACAAACCCGAATGCCCACGGGCTCCACTCACTGACCTAGTTTGAAGAATTGAGACTATTTTACAAGCTCTAACCGAGATTCAATTGCTTATTTTGTGATTTGAGATTTAAAACGTTTTGTGAGTTTATTGCATGAAATTATTATGGTATTTAAAGCAATGATATAACGATTTATCGACATTCAACAATCACCTTATAATACCTAAAGATACTAAGATGTATAAACTGCTGAATAAGTTTAAAGTAACTTGATTCTTACTTTGCAGTCAGTTTTACTTGTACAGGGTAAGGGTACGGGATCACAGGGTTTAGTTTCAACTAGTCCAGGGCACTCTTTTCCTCCTGAGGTTAAGTCTTATCATTCTGAATCATTAATCGTCATGTACTTATGTTATTTTTTAGCCATTTTTGATAACTGTCCTCAGAAAAGGACATTTTATGAGCCTAAAACGTAAATAGATATAGTTCACAGAAAATTTCATAAGCTTTTAAACTAAGCAATCAGCATATTGTTATGTTTATTTATTACGTTGAGCACTTGTACGCTAATTATCACTCTGATAACTTACTATGATCGGGTCTAGTGATGATAGCGCGTTTCCTGGTTACATTAATAATATCTGTCTCCAGATCAACACAAGAGACAGGGCACTCACTCCAGCCTGTCCATTCACTGACTTCACAGTCTCTTCCAGGACACAACCCATCTGAACAGGGAACTACCTGAAATAGTGGAAAATAAATACTGTAATGAAATGTCAACACCAATATAAGCAAAACATTTGTATTATGAAGACAAAGTATTTGATCAGAACAACGTACACACACATTTTTAAAGATCATTTCCGCACTTATATTCGTGTACAGTGTTAAAGGCAGCGCGAGCGGAGCCTGATTTATTCATAAATTCAGAACATAACTTGAGTACGGAGTGGCATTAAAATATCATCTCTTACCTGTTGAAGTAGAGGACACTGCTGTCTCTTACCTGTTGAAGTAGAGGACACTGCTGTCCACTACGAGTAGGGTACACCTCTATACGGCGAGTACGAACTCTAGTATCGTAGACCAGTTCCCACTCGCTCCACTCTGTTACCTTGCAATCTATCACTTCGCATCTAGCATCTGATTAGTGGGTATTATTGGGAACAATTCTTAACTATATAATAGTGAAAACAACGCACAATACAAGTTAAGTCATATCTTTCTCTAAAGATCTTTACTTAAGGATTGTCTAACTTAAGGTCAAAACATCACTGTGATTCTGTGATTGCTGCTAAATTCTCTTTTCATCTGCTAATTACTGAGACAATACTGATAACGGATAAACTTCGTTTCCATTAATCATGCACAATCAGTGAGAATAGATTGATTTGTGGTCAGTTCGACGCGACGGTCGACGCTTAATTCTTTCAGGACGATCCTGAATAAGGCCAGGCAGAATAAAATGTGACTGCAACAAATCACACATTTCCTCGACTTACCGGTAATGCTCAAGTGATTCTCCCAATTCAAGGTAAAAGGGTGTATGCGCTCTAGTTCTATCTTGGTAACAAGATTGGAGTTGTAGGCGGGTATCTGAGATATTATCCTCCTGACTTTTCCATCCTGGTCTATATCAAGTCTGAACGTGTCTTCTACTTTAAGATTGAGGATCATCTCCCCCCTGTTGTAGTTAAACATGTCGAAGGAGGGTTCTAGAAGCTGAAATGGATTTTTAGGTTTTGTGTTATAGTGCTGGTTTTTAAAACTATGTTTTAAGTTTGTTAATTTTGTTTAGAAATTAGTTGAGACCAGCAATCTTTGGCACGTTTTATGTATTAAGTTTAAGGCCAGAGGGGGGGGGGGGGGGGTAAGGGGTCAAAAACTTCGACCAAAATATTATTTTCTAAATCAATATAACTTTTGATGACAAAAACATTGCTGCTATTCACATATTTGTAGCTGCTTAAATTTTTTAATAATTGAGGTTAACCGATTTTCACAAAATTGACTATACAACATTGAGGTTAATAAAATCGAGGTTAATATTTTATTACACTCCATAATTTTTTGTTATTTCGGTCAGCAAATGTTAACTCTAAATTTTAGGTTCATAATTATCAGAAAAAGTAATTTCCAAACGTGATTAAATGAGGTTAACCTCTTTTTTTAGATATAGCGAGAATAGATCAAATGATAGAGCTATTATTTTCATCGTTAGTTTCCGGTATGCATATATCTAAATAGATGACGTGTTGATTGACTTTCTTTTATCTTGGGAAAATGAAAAAATGAGGTTAACTATCACATTTTGGTACCGTAGGGAATATAAATACGATTCTTACTTATGTAATGTACCACAATATCGCAGTGAGGTATCTATTGGTATCGCAATGCCTACAACTATAATCACGTGACAAAGGTGATTTGAACTGACCATACCTATTGGTACTGATTTAGGGAAAGCAAACACAGCGAAATCTTTCTTCGAAAAACAACTAACAGAAGGAGTTGAAGCTGGCCTGCAACCTTTTACCTGCGATCCAAAACCACTTGATAACCCCATCACACCAGTTGAAGTTAAACTTGCTGCAAGTAAACTCAAATCAAACCGTGCCAGTGGTCCAGATAATCTCCAGAATGAGCTGATAAAGTACGCCCATCCAATCACTTTTGAGAAGTATGCTGAGGCAATTAACGAGTCATTTAGTGGGAAAAAATACATAAGTTCGATAGGACAAGGTATTGTGACTCCTCTACAAAAGCCCGGTAAACCTAAGGGTCCCCTCACAAGCCTTAGGCCACTTACACTGTTAAACGGATCGAGGAAGATGCTCACTCAAATTGCCTTAAAACGGGTTGAGAGTAGAATTGACAACTACACCATGCCATGGCAGAGTGCTTACAAGAGAGGTAGGAGCTGCTCTGACATTGTGTGGGCTCAGAGAATGCTCATATCTGTTGTGATGAGGAAGAAATGGACATTTAGCAAAATGGGTATTGATATGAGTAGAGCTTTTGATACCGTGAAAAGGGACACTATCATCAATGTTTTGAAAGATGCTGGTTGTTCGGAGGACGACATTCGTTTAGTTCAATACCTTCTATCGAATACTCTCCTTAGAGTTCGTGTTAACTCCTCACTGTCGGAAGAGTTTGAAAGTTTACTCGGAGCCTTTTAAGGTGACAGTTTATCTGGAAAGCTATTCACACTTATTCTTGCAGCAGCCTTACACCACCTCAGAGCTGTATCTGGGAGACCAAACCCACCAGTATCAGAACTAGGTTTTCCAACTGAGTGGGAATATTCAGACGATTGTGACTTTGCTGACGAGGACATCGAGAAACTGAGAATTTTCCTTCCTACAGTGAAGGAGATTCTCAAAGACTGGAACCTCCAAGTAAATGAAAGTAAAACTGAATTCAGTACCTTCTACCTAGCGAAAAAATCTGATAAAGATACAAACGGTCAGCCATTAGCTAATAACGAACCATGGCGAAGTAACAAGTCACTAGGTAGTAGGTTCCTTACTGTGTACTGAGAAGGACATTCAAAGAAGAAGAATCCTAGCTGAGATTGCTTTTAAGAACTTTGAAAAAATTTGGCTGTCTGGTAAGAAAATATCCCTTGAAAGAAAGCTGAGGTTATATGATGCTCAAGTTGTATCTGTATTGATTTACAACTCAAATAGTTGGAGTCCTAAGAAAGCAACCATGGAGAAAATGGACACACTCCATCGTAGACACCTCAGGTCCATTTTAAACATCAAATGGCCTAAAGGTATGATAAGCAACAAAGCATTGTATGAAAGGTGCAAAGTTGAAAAGTTATCCAAGCGTATTGAACACCAGCGGTGGAAGATGTTTGGACACATTCTCAGGAGTATGGAGAACACCCCAGCCCAAACGGCTCTCTCATTTGCTATTGAATCAGATAATTTATTCATTGGAAGATTGGGGAGACCTAGAATGAACTTGTTATCGGTTTTAAGAAGTGATTTAAATAATAGAAATTTGCAAATGGACAACTTGTATGAATTGAACGAAATTAGAGATATAGCTGCATGCAACAGATGTTGGGAAAATCTTTTTCAAGGGTACAGTTTACCGCATTAAGGTATTTTTAATAATCATTTTTGTCGGTAAGATCCTGTTTTATAATAATAATAATAATATTTTAGTAGAAGATTTTATCCGTAAATGGCTAAAAAATGAGGTTAACCTCTCATTTTTTGAATATCTGACCAGTCAAATACATGTTAACCTCAAAAACTTATTCGTTACACTGTGGAAATGTTTTACTACATATATAATAACATATTAATAAACCAATCTCAGTGTTAAATGGTCTGAAGCGAGGTTAACAACCAATTTTTTACTACTTTTAAGCAGTAAGTGTTTACAAGAAGTCTTGGTTAACCTCATTTTTTACAATACAAGGATATTAACTACTGAAAGTGGCTAAAATCATTAAGGGGATGGCTAGGTCTGATCAAGCAAACGTTGTTAAGTGTATAGAAAGTCCTAACTAACGAACTGTGATACATTCCAGTGAATATTCAAAATTTTGAAAACACTAAATTGCATCTATCTCAAAACACATTGTGTGACTTTCAGTTCCTTAGTTGAGAAGAACAGCCACCCTCTGATATTGAGATTTGGTACAGTGGTTCCTTGGACAAGTATCTAGATATTAGGTGCAGCGATTTTTTTATTCGACTCGTTTCTCGATTTATGAGGTTAACCAATTAAATTTTCCGAATTTTTGACATGGTTAACCTCATAATTCGAGAACCGAGTCAAATAAAAAAAATCGCTGCACCATAAATGAGGATAATTGTCCAAGGAACCACTGTACCAAACCTCAAGATCAGGGAGTGGCCGGTTTTCTCAACTAAGGAATCGAAAGGTCAAAAAAATTACAGCCGTTTAAAGATCCAGTTTAACATGTAATTACAGGTAAACCTCAAAATTTAGCGCGCGATAGCTAAGAATTGCGCAAGGTCAGATTTTGATCCGGTTTTTTTCTTCTTGTTCGTCTATAGCAGCTATTATCAAATATGTGAAAACTAGAAAAGTGCCATTTACCCCCCCCCTCTGGCCTTAATATGTAGTTAATATAACTACAAAGTGAGATTTTATAAACATTACTAGCTGCTTACTTGCTTCTTTCCGCTGTAAACTGTGTAAAAAGCTATTTTCTTTTCTCCTAAGGTTTTAACTTCCTCTTCCGAACCATCGAATCTGAAATAGCATTAAATGGTTTCCAGCAATAATTTACCAAAAGATCAAACATGACATTTGCACATTGAAATCTGCACAAAATTACTGACTTAGAGTTCAACAAATATTGAAATAAGTATAAAACCAACCGTCTAAGCTTGGATAATTATAAAGAAGACCGATTTTCCAGCCCTAGTAAGATAAACCTACCTCAGTGCAATCCTGCAGACAGTATCTCCAGAGTTAGTGAGAAGGTTAACTCCCACAACCCCGCGATATCTACCAGAAAATGCTCCTTTTATCTTGATCCCACTACCTTTTGTTAGACGTCCTTTGTTAATGCTGAATGTGTATCTGTCCGGGCTGGTCATGGAGACGCCCACTAGATCTACTGAAATTGTTGTGAAATACTTTGGTTACATGAAGGTTGTGAAACACACAGACAATCTACACCATCATTATACGGTGATGGTTTAATCACATAATCAGATAATAAATAACACTACTTCTTTCACTTTTAGCATCTCCTAACTTCAATCATTAAAGACATATTATATATATCACGAGATCTCATTATAATTATTCTATATTATCAGCACCACACAGCAAACATAATCAGTGTTCTCTGGGCTCTCTACACGGTATACTAACAATAGCATAATATCACTGTACCGTCAATTTTATATCCAGCATTCTTGCTCAATATAAGATTAAACGGCCTGCTCTGTCACAACAAACCTGCTCCACATTCCTTACGTTCCTTTAGGTCAGGACACGGTACTGTCTCCCATATCCTTCCCACTACTTTCCGAGTTCGGGTCTGTTGTCCTGGACCACATTCTGCGTCACACTCAGACCACTCAGACCATTCGGTCACCTAAGTTGAGAACTTGGTTCAGATTTAATTGATAGCTAATTTTAGTTTAGATCTTACATGGTTTATTGTTTGTGAACCGTTGTTAATGCGTTTCCGTTTTTTGTTTTCAGCAGTTGTGCCAAGATGAAAAAACACTCATCACGGCGCGGCAGTTGTCATAACACATAATTAAACAATTCATGTCATGACAGCAGTACACATTGTAGCTGTTATACCATGACAGGTAGATGTCAGGTGGCCCAATCCTCCTACTTATAATCTAGTTTGCTTGGCTGGAAAGGGCAATAGCTCTCAGAGTGCAAACTCAGAGCTCTCAAGCACAAAATTAGACCCAATGGCAATAATCTGATAGGGTTAAGTGTGACTACCACTAAGTTTCAGGGTTCCCTCACTCCAATACTCCAATACTATCTATATCTTGTAGTAATCAAGATTAGTAAATTTGACGATACTCAGATACTGCGACTACTGAGCTACAAATGTCCGTACAGTGCACCGTAGTTTGGCTGTAGTAATAACCGCTGATTTTTGGGGCGGCCAAGTGGTTGAGTGAGCAATTTTCTGAGTGTCGGTTAATTTCATGGGCCCCTTCATCCTAAGATCATATTGGTGTTTAATCGTGCTGATGAGTCTACGAAAATAGAAGAATAATCTGCATTGTTGGGTGCAGCTGTGTCTTTTGTATGCGTAAGTGATTTGTGTCGCGTATACGGCTGAGCTTGATCATTGATTTTGGTTTGAGCATTTGGGGCAAGGTTTGTCTGAATCATAAGAAGTTGAAATGTCCACCGTGTGCCACTGTACCGGGTAAAAATAGCACTTGCAGGTGCACTAAAAATAGCACCCAACTTGCACGTGCACTAAAAATAGCACCCAACTTGCACGTGCATTAAAAATAGCACCCAACTTGCACAATGTACGTGCACTAAATATAGCACCTAATTTGCACGTGCATTGCCTCCCTACGTAACAGAATGGTAGTGTCACGCGGAACAGGACATTTATATGAGAACATAAGGGGACCACTGCCATGAGGCATTATGAGGCATAATACAGCAGTTTACCTGTGATTTACAGCCGCAATACCCTTGTACAATTCTAATTACCTTAATAATATAGTTGCTTCTAGTTTACTAATTGCTGCATAGATGTGTGAACCTTCGAGACAATCTAATGCACTTTGTTGTGACTATCCCTTGTTCTGCAACTTTGCTATTATTTTGTTTTGTGACGTAACTTTATGACGTCCAGATGAAACCCAAACCTTTATGCCTGACCACAGAGTTAAACATGGACCATTTAGTTGCAGACACGCTTGTTAAAGTCAAATGTTTTGTTTGGAGTTCGTAAAGCTCATCTAGTCTTAATAATAATTATTTTAACGCTTTTTAATGTCTTGTTATCGAATGTTCCAAAGTTGCCGATTCAACCTAAAAAGAAGCGTGTACCGAACAGATGAACTCAGATCGTACGATTGACACTAACGGAGCTCTGCAAAACAAATCAGCAATTTGAAAATTGCTCAATTTAAGTTGATTTTCAGATCAGGATTGAGGGTTAACCCTAGTATTACGATTGTGTTATGGAGTGATGGCCGATGGGTCCGATAAGCCGTTATCAAAATGGACTCTCCGCCATTATTTACCCTGGTTAGACTGAAACAGTAATCTTAAACCTGATATGATCTAAATTCTAGTCTCAGTACTTGATTATTTATTTTAAACAGCGAACTGAAGGAATGTCGTTGGTACTAAAATAATGAAAAACATGATGTATGAGATGAGATCAGCAAGCACAGAACTACCAAACGTTACCGCCGGTAAGTTACCAGAGATTCTAGCTAGGGGTCCTTCACATATTACATAATAAGCCGAGGCCAGAGGGGAGGGGGGGGGGGGCTGGGGTTAAAAATTTGCCAAAACGTGATTACGTTATATGTGAACGACCCCTTAGTTAGTTTGTAGTTATCTATCTTGATTTTTTTCCCTTTTTGCGAGATATTCATATTTCTATTATATAGGTTGTCACTTGTAAATGTATAGTAAGGTAAATTTGATTTTTATACAAAACTGATTTTATAGATTCAATTTTACGGTGAACGGAGCAAGATCCCTTCTTCGTTCTTCCTACAAGTAACCAACGTGATGATATTAGTAACCATAGTAACCATAGTAATTACAAGTAACCAACATGATATAAGTAACCATAGTAACCATAGTAATTACAAGTAACCAACATGATCACAGTGCTGGCAAGCACGAGCGGTGTCTTTATTGGGGGTATACTATGTACCCCCTTTACTATTGTACCCCCTTTACAATTATACCCCCTTTACTATTATAACCCCTTTGGTACTCGTCGGAAGCCTCTTTCGTGCACGCGAAGCGTGCACTCCGGCAGGAGTTTTTCAGGCATTAAGACTCATCGGAAGTCGTTCAGCAGATTTATTTTTAGTTCAAAACATTCTAATTTGATGTCAAAGATGACAGGAATAAAAAATAGTTATGTTGAGATTTTTAAGAAATTTGCATAAAATACTCGCCAGCACTGTTATACGAAATTCGGTAAAAAACCCAAAATCGCCATATTCAGGTGCCTTAAAAACCATGTTAAAATTGAGTTAGGATCTGAAATTTTTCAGGGCGTCTAGACGTTGACCAAATCGATTGCAAAAAAAGTTTCAGGTTTCAGGAGCATCGGGAAATTGGTTTTCTAGAACCCCTGTTTTACGATAGATTGTCGTGATATATACAGATATACATACATATTCTGGGATAGACGCTTTGCCAGTCAATTGTAGCCTGTATTTAGGTGTCCATAGATTCAAAAGTATAACAGATACAGCCATTTCCGACCACAGGTCTTGCGAATAATTGTTTATACTTTAGTTTAAATTGTATAAAAAAATTATTTGACGTCATAGACACCCCTTGATGACGTCATCAAGTTAACCGTTTTTAAAACTTGATTTTTGACAAAGTAATAGCTTTTAAAATTAATTTTAAACAATTAAGGAGTAATTTTATTCAAAATCTGAGGAAATTTTTATCCTAGATAATTGTTCAAGCATTCTGAAAATCTACCGGAAAATTTTTCTAGCTTGCTCCTTCATAAAGATATTCGTCATTGAAGTTTGTGCTTTTTTGAAGAATTATTTTATAAAAACGTCAATTTTGCGATTTAGTATTCTCTGGTGTTGGGCCATGCCTTGGGTTGTGGAGCTCAGTTCTGCTTCCTATAGGTATAAATTGTGCATTAGGCTAGTTTTAAAGTTGAAAATCGAAAAGTTGCACACGTGGGGACACGCCCAAATTGATAGAAAATCGCTAAAATCACTGAAAATTGCTGTTTTCGTATTTTTCTGTCAACTTTAGAGTGCCGTTGTGATTACAGTTCTTCTTGAAATACTTTGAAACTTTGCATGCTTATCAAGCTATATATACAACAATTACATGCAAAAAGTTACGGCGATTCAATATTGGATGCGCACGTAACGTCCGCTCAAAGTTTGCACTTGCGAAAGGTGAGAATTTTGCTCATTCGTGATTTCCAACAAATTCTGCTTTGCCACGACAGTTTAATGTCATCAATATGAATATAATGCCAACTTGAATGAGTATTAAGTGGCATATTCAGTCAGTGATCGACCGATATGCTTCCCTAAACACAAGGAAATGTTTTTAAAGGAAAAATTTCGAAATCGTTGAAACTTCCTCCTTATTATCGAAGATATCAGTTTATATTTCGACTTTATAAAGTACCCTGACATTATAATCAAAAAGAGATGATATTTTACCAAAACCCATAATCATGGGTAGAGTGGACCGCTGTCAGTGTCTCTCTTTCCCAAACAAAAGGAAATGATATTACTTTGATTGACCGTTCTCAAATGCAAAATGATACCGAGAATGAAATCGGTCGCTCGCTTTTCCCATTCATTTACAATTGTAATAGATTAAGAAGAACTACCCAAAGGCAGCTGTACTCGGCAATGAAGATTCAATTAACTTCAGCTTGTTCAATAAGTAATAACTACCACCCTTGTCCCTTACCCCGAAATACTAGGTATCGACCCGAACGCAACCCAAAGAGGTTTTTACAGCATCTGATTGATGTAATCAATCGAAACTTAATTATACAATTCGTAAGCCGTGAATGAATGGGAAAAGCGAGCGACCGATTTCATTCTCGGTATCATTTTGCATTTGAGAACGGTCAATCAAAGTAATATCATTTCCTTTTGTTTGGGAAAGAGAGACACTGACAGCGGTCCACTCTACCCATGATTATGGGTTTTGGTAAAATATTAGTAACCATAGTAACCATAGTAACTACAAGTAACCAACATGATATTACCCGATATTATCTCCCCAGGTATACACTACCCTTTGGAAGCAGCAGACATAGTATTCGGAGTGGCCCACGTGCTTTGTTTCGTCATAGGTATCCTAGGTAACATCGTACTTATATGGTACTTCCTGACCCACGTTCGTCACGACCTTCCCACCATGTTATACGTCATGTGTTGTGCTAACGATATTCTTACATCAGCTCTCGTCATCTTTGTGGCGGTGTGTCTATTTAATAAAAGAGAGGCAGATTTCTTTGGGAATGAAACGTTTTGCAAATGTTGGGCACTTCTCTCTAGGATAAACCAGAGGGTCACAGTTTTTCTTGTCATGGTTTTGAGTATTTCGAGGACGATTAGTTTGACTTCACCGTTGCGACTCATCAGGCGCCGATTTGCGCTCGTTAGCATTGGCATATGGGTTTTCCTGGCTATATTGTACGAGGTGGTGTTAACAAGTATGTGAGCTTATCAATTTATATAATTTATCGATTTTCCCTCTGAATGTCTTTTTGCACAACTCAGAATTCTTAGTTAGAATTTAATTTCAAAAATTAACCTCAATATTCATTTTAATTTTGATTATTACTGAAAATCTTACGACATAACGTGTCATTAACGCTGACTACTCCCCAGGTGCAGGCTACTACCGAGCAGTGTACGAGAGAAGGGACGCATTCTGTGACATGCAGTTTGGGGACAGCAACAACACCACCGTCCTATCCGGCAAAGTGGACGTGGTCGGGAAATGTGTCACGTACGCAGGGCCTGTCATTGTCGTCATGATAAGCTGCCTTATCTGTGTTATATTTCTTAAAAAACATCCCGTCAGAACTTGTGAGAACAGGATGCCACACATCATGAAGATAAAACAAAAGGCCACGGTTACAATTGTCATTTTTACGCTTGTTTTTCTGATATTAAACATACCAGAACTGATACAAACCATAATTTGGTTTATTGTCGTAAGGAGATATGGTTTTTGGCCGGGGCCCGCGGACTGTTTACATCCGGTTGTTTACTATTACTTCCGGAACTTTACGAACGTTCTCTGTTTGGGCTTAAACGCAACTGCTAACCCAGTTGTTCTGTTTTGGAGAATGCAGCGATTTTATCAGTGGCTACAAAGTGAAACACAAGGATTTGTATCGTATGGTGGTAAAATGGCGACCGGTTTAAATACAGTTGTTCAGGGTGAACTAAGACATCTTAACGCCACGGTGGAAATGACTAGGAGTCAGATAAAAAGTGCAGCGGATTTTGTCCGGGAATATTCTCACGATAAGATTAGTAGCACTGAGGTGGTGCAGGTGAAAAACGAGAGATCTTCAGAGGATATAAGTGGAAAAGAGATATCAGAGGAATATCCGGGTGAATATCCAGATATAACCGAACAAGCAGGCACGGTGACCAGTCATTGCTGAACCAAATCAAATCAGCAACCACCAACTTTTGTATTTAAATAAATTCTCCTTAAATTCATAATTATTAATAAGACTGTTATATTCTTTCGGAGTAATTACACTTATAGTTTTTAAATCATTAATTAGACTCACATTACGTGTTATCAGACTTTGTCAAATATTTTGTGTTTGCTATCATCAAAGAGTTTCAAGATATAGTTAATTTTCTTTTGTCGTTGTATATATATATATATATATATATACATATAACTTTTCATTTAATAATGTTAATTATGTATCATGTATTCTCATTAATGTGAGATACTGTGAATTTCTCTATACTGTTTATTAACCCTAACATAAAAAATAAAGATCGCTTGGAGACAATCATTCGGGGGTGCCGGGTGGGGGAGGGGGGGGGGGGGGGGGGGGGGGGGGGGGGGGGGGGGGGGGGGGGGGGTGGGGGGGGGGGGGCTGGGGGGGGGGGGGGGGGGGGGGGGTCATCAGGTGAGTAGGTAACCTGGTGAAGTTATTCGGATGCAGAGGGATAGAAGAGACAATGATGGTGAACTTCATAACTTGGATAAGAGGATGGGAACCTAGAAGAGTTGGTCTGATCCAGGAGAAGCACGTGACTCCTTGGTTAGCCACGTGCCACGTGAGAACAAAAGAGAACCAAGGTCGGCTCTCATAGAAAACCACTTTGGAATACAAGAGAAATAAGTTAAGTTCTGAATATCTAAACCAGCTGCAATAACAGAGTTACACAGACGACACATGAAGTACAACTTGACAGATTAAAAATATTGCTGACAGATATTAAAGGCAAATAACATCTGACCTAAAAACGAACCTGACAAGTATGATTACAGGGAGGCACATCGCACTCCTTTCTCTCACTCAGCACAGGGCACGGCAGGATGGGCGTGGTCACCAGTACTTTACGCTCACGCGTTTTATAGGGAGTCTCACGCGTTTTGTAGAGTCCGTTTATACAGGAGAGAGAACATGGACCATATTCAGTCCACTCTGACACGTAACACTTGTCTGGGTCAACCTGAGAAAAACAGTTCCATGAGCCCTTCCAAGTCAACACTTAAAATCTGCTGATGATGATAAAATGAGGTTCTTCTGCTGCTCTTCTTAAATCCGACATAGATATAATTTAAGGTTCTTTTCCTTAAATGTCCCCCCTTAAATGTAGTGTTGGTCAACTTAATAATAAAAAGTCACCTACCGGGCACTTAAAAGGACACTCTGGTTGAAGTCCCTTTTCAAACTTAACCTCCATCAAATTTGTACTACACTGATCTTCAATCCAAACACTAGTCACCATGCGATGTTTCATGAACACAGCTCCCTCTACATCCCCACAAATATTAACACACCCCTCCCACTCTCCCCAGTTGGTGTAAGCACAACATCTGCTTAGATCGCAGAGTTCCTCCTCAAACAGGTCCGGACATGTCACCTTGCCTGGGTTCTTAATCACGTGCCTGCAATTGTTATTGTAATTAAACCATCTTAGCAGGTCATTAAGATCTATGAAAAGTACAAGCAAGAAATATAATTTACAAATTACAATCTCCCAGATATTATACCTAACCTTTGGCGGGATCGTTTATCAGTAGAGCGAGCATTCTGACAGTCAGATGAACACTCTTTACTCCACTTGGACCATGTTGAGACATCACACTCACACGGGTGTGAGTTGCACGTGCTGGTTTCTGCAACTTCGCCACAGTGACCACCTCCTGTTTGAGAGGAGGAATCAAAAAAGAGGGGGATTTAAAAAGAGGAGGATTCATTTTCAAATTAACTCATTATTTGAATGTAGTAACAAGATGAGTTTTCTACCTTTTAAGACAACACGATATCTGGTCATGTTCCCACCAGCACACTCCGCAGAACATTCTCCCCACTTTCCCCACTCCTCATACGCACAGTTACAATCCCTCTTTAGATCGCACAGTTCCTCTTCAAACAATACCGGACATGTTACATTCCCTGGGTTCTTTACTACAATCCTGGAATTGTTCTCAAATGTACGATTATCCAGCTCCGTGGATTGACAGCATCCAACCCAAAAATTAAGCAAAGCTGTTTGTTGAATTTAAGAATTTAATATTAAATATATACCATCATATCATTTTACCCAGGATTGTGGATAAAATGTTTTAATTAGCAGAAAATACAATTATTTCAAACAGGAACTCTAGATAAATGGCGACTGATTCCTAACCTTTGGCGGGATCGGATATCAGTAGAGCGAGCATTCTGACAGTCAGATGAACACTCTTTACTCCACTTGGACCACGTTGAGACATCACACTCACACGGGTGTGAGTTGCACGTGCTGGTTTCTGCAACTTCGCCACAGTGACCACCTCCTGTTTGAGAGGAGGAATCAAAAAAGAGGGGGATTTAAAAAGAGGAGGATTCATTTTCAAATTAACTCATTATTTGAATGTAGTAACAAGATGAGTTTTCTACCTTTTAAGACAACACGATATCTGGTCATGTTCCCACCAGCACACTCCGCAGAACATTCTCCCCACTTTCCCCACTCCTCATACGCACAGTTACAATCCCTCTTTAGATCGCACAGTTCCTCTTCAAACAATACCGGACATGTTACATTCCCCGGGTTCTTTACTACAATCCTGGAATTGTTCTCAAATGTACGATTATCCAGCTCCGTGGATTGACAGCATCGAACCCAAAAAATAAAGCAAAGCTGTTTGTTGAATTTAAGAATTTAATATTAAATATATACCATCATATCATTTTACCCAGTTATTGAGGATAAAATGTTTTAATGAGCGGGAAATACAATTATTTCAATTGGGAACTCTAGATAAATGGCGACTGATTCCTAACCTTTGGCGGGATCGGATATCAGTAGAGCGAGCATTCTGACAGTCAGATGAACACTCTTTACTCCACTTGGACCATGTTGAGACATCACACTCACACGGGTGTGAGTTGCACGTGCTGGTTTCTGCAACTTCGTCACAGTGACCACCTCCTGTTTGAGAGAAGGAATAAAAAAGAGGGGGAATTAAAAAAGAGGAGCTGAAATAAAAAAGATTAAAGAGGGGGGAATAAAAAAGAGGGGGAATTAAAAAAGAGGGGGAATTAAAAAAGAGGGGGAAATAAAAAAGAGGAGCTGAAATAAAAAAGAGGGGGATTAAAAAAGGGGGATTAATTTCAAAACCAATTAATATTTGAATATAGTAACAAGATGAGTTTTCTACCTTGTAAGACAACACGATATCTGGTCATGTTCCCACCGGTACACTCCGCAGAACATTCTCCCCACGTTCCCCACTCCTCATACACACAGCTACAATCCCTCTTTAGATCGCACAGTTCCTCTTCAAACAATACCGGACATGTTACATTCCCTGGGTTCTTTACTACAATCCTGGAATTGTTTTCAAATGTACGATTATCCAGCTCCGTGGATTGACAGAACCCGACCCAAAAAATTGAGCAAAGCTGTTTGTTGAATTCAAAATTAAATTATATCATCATATTATTTTACCCAATTTTTGTGGATAAAATGTTTTAATAAACAGGAAATACAATTATTTCAAACAGGAACTCTAGATAAATGGCGACTGATTCCTAACCTTTGGCGGGATCGGATATCAGTAGAGCGAGCATTCTGACAGTCAGATGAACACTCTTTACTCCACTTGGACCACGTTGAGACATCACACTCACACGGGTGTGAGTTGCACGTGCTGGTTTCTGCAACTTCGTCACAGTGACCACCTCCTGTTTGAGAGGAGGAATTAAAAGAGAGCGGGAATTTTAAAAATAGGAGGAACTAATGCTGAGGTTTATACATTTTTTTGCTGTGAAATGCAAGTCGATCAGTTAATAATAAAACCCAAACCTTGTAAGACAACACGATATCTGGACATCTTCCCACCAGCACACTCAGAAGAACACCCTCCCCACTTGCCCCACTCCTCGTACGCACAGTAACCACAATCCTTTCTCTCCCAATTCCAACACTTCAACCTCCTTATCTTGGGGGGACACGTTAGCCCAGGAGGGGGAGATTTAATTGACTCGAACATGAAGCGGTAGTTCATGTCGTCACAACATTCTGTCCAGGTGCCAGGTGTGGTTTCGCCGGTTTTCCACAGATTGATACAAATTTCATCGTTATCCGAATACCTGCGTTTTGAAAAATTGGATGAATATTACACCTGCCCACTATGCCCTGTCACCTGCCCACTATGCCCTGTCACCTGCCCACTATGCCCTGTCACCTGCCCACTATGCCCTGCCACCTGCCCACTATGCCCTGTCGCCTACCCACTATGCCCTGTCACCTGCCCACTATGCCCTGTCACCTGCCCACTATCTTGCCCTGTCACCTGCCCACTATGCCCTGTCACCTACCCACTATGCCCTGCCACCTGCCCACTATGCCCTGTCGCTGTCATCTGCCCACTATGCCCTGTCACCTGCCCACTATGCCCTGTCACCTGCCCACTATGCCCTGTCACCTGCCCACTATGCCCTGTCACCTGCCCACTATGCCCTGTCACCTGCCCACTATGCCCTGTCGCCTACCCACTATGCCCTGTCACCTGCCCACTATGCCCTGTCACCTGCCCACTATCTTGCCCTGTCACCTGCCCACTATGCCCTGTCACCTGCCCACTATGCCCTGTCACAGTGTCACCTACCCACTATGCCCTGTCACCTGTCCACTATGCCCTGCCACCTGCCCACTATGCCCTGCCACCTGCCCACTATGCCCTGTCACCTGCCCACTATGCCCTGTCACCTGCCCACTATGCCCTGTCACCTGCCCACTATGCCCTGTCACCTGCCCACTATGCCCTGTCACCTGCCCACTATGCCCTGTCGCCTACCCACTATGCCCTGTCACCTGCCCACTATGCCCTGTCACCTGCCCACTATCTTGCCCTGTCACCTGCCCACTATGCCCTGTCACCTGCCCACTATGCCCTGTCACAGTGTCACCTACCCACTATGCCCTGTCACCTGTCCACTATGCCCTGCCACCTGCCCACTATGCCCTGCCACCTGCCCACTATGCCCTGTCACCTGCCCACTATGTCCTGTCACCTGCCCACTATGCCCTGTCACCTGCCCACTATGCCCTGTCACCAGTGATCCCATAATAACACCTTTCTAGGGTCACTGTGTTCGATAGGTATATTTTTGTTTAGGTGCCTATTATTATTTACAAATAGGATTCGATTGAAATTTAGAATAACTTTAATCTTTAAATGTAATCACGTTTTAATCCTAATGAAGTAATTGCTCAGTAGTATTTATACACTTTATAATTTGTTAATTATAAATTATCATGAGTCACCTTCACCTCAAATTATACCGTTTAGATTCCACAGTTTCAGCACCTCAAATCATATATAAGTTCTCATTTCCCAGCAATTAGTTTCATCCTTTCATTAAGTTCTGTAAACGCATTTCACTTCAACCAATAAGCTTCACTCAATTAATTAGCCATCCTATCAGGCCTATTTCATTTATCACGTGACACATCATTCCATTTATAATCTTCCGCTTTAGTTCACCTTGTTGAAAGAGTTTGTCACCATTAGTCTGCTCACTTTATTAAAACACATTTCACTTTCATGTCACATGACCATTCCTCGCAAGTTTTAGATTCACGAGTCACGATATAGTTTTTGGAGATCAGTTCTGTGAATTAATACCATTTCTAATAAGTTTCTATATTTCATTCTCTTCCGCAAAACCCTATATTTAACGTCTTTCATTTTGTAAAACCTACCACTAAGTCGAGCAGCTAGGTAGTAGGTACACTAAGTGTGCACTACAACTGCACGTGAGGGAAACTAATCAATATATACCAGACATTTTAATTAACTTATCAGTAGGGAGTATTTCAGAATTATCCATGATTCTGCGGAGTGGGGCGGCCGTTTCTAGAAAGTACAATATTTCTGGGTCCGTTGATATTAAATATTGATATTCGGTAGTTCAGCTATTATTTTACTTTTATTATATTGGGCCACTTTTACAGTTGGTCTTCATCTTCTTTTATGCGGAAATTTTGTGAATATTGAAAGAGCGGACCATGTTTTTGTCAAAATCAACTTTGTTTGAAATATTCGCGGTCGAAACAAAATTACAAAATACGTCAATATTTTATGGATCAAGGGATTAAAATAAGGGCTCGTTCACATATTATCATTACGTAATCAGCCGAGGAGGGAGGGCGAGGGGGTTTCCAAATGCTTACGGTTGATTACGGTGGGGGGGGGGGGGGGTCTGGTTGTTGATTACACAATCAACATTTCGTTTTTTACCCTCTTATCTAGCCTATTATCTAGCCTATTATCTAGCCTATTATCTACCCTATTATCTAGGGCTCTAGAATAATAACAATTTGACAATATTTTAATTCAAGTTCCACTCAATTTTACTCTGATAGTGACAAAATTTAGAAATGGATCGGATATCCGACTATTATAGTAAGTAGTTTAGAAGGTGATTGGCCGAATATAATTATAACTTTATAACAATGATTTCAGCTTATTATGATCAGGGTAGCGTCAAACGTGAAGAAAAGCGTTTACAGGGAAAAAAAGTCAAAATGGAGGGGGGGGGGGGGGGGGGGTCAGGCCAAGATTACGTAATATTGCTGTCAGGAGGGGGGTTGGGTATTGATTACGGTTGATTACGGAGGGGGGAGGGGGTAAAAATTGCTAAAATGTTGATTACGTAATATGTGAACGACCCCTAAGAAAGACTATATCCATATTTCCACATAGATAGCTGAATTACAGATAATAAAAGAGCACATGTGAGGTTAGTCTCGTGAGACGACCACAATAAATATGTAATAAGATCTTAAAATAAGGATATCTACACCTTGTCATTATAACGCAGTATGTTGAAGTATAATCTTACAACAATGGAAAATTACTCACGATAAAATTATAGAGGGTACGTTGAAAATTTAGAAAAACTGATGATTTACATAGCTTCACTAATTCAAACTTGAGTAGGAGAGTTAGAGAATAGAGATAGGTTGGTATTATTCGAGAATGGCTTTTCAGTAATTTTGCAACCGTTTTTTCTTCTTCTTAACGGTGCAATAAAACTATTACAGTGCAATAGTTTTTTACATTATTTTGTTGAAATTTCGCAATCAGATATAATGGTATTTATATCATATTATTATAATATATGGTATTTAATATTCCGTTCCAAGCCGTGGCTATGGTAGAACAGTTTTGATCATAATGTCTCTTAATTGTGATAATAAGAATATAAGGTCTTATCTCCTAATTATCTCCCAATTTACTGATAATTTAAGCGTTAACACAGACTCAAATTTGTAAGAAGGGCAGATGATTGACTTCCGTAAAAGATGTCCTATAATTCGGAAAACTAACATGGATTCGTTATGAATTGCATAATATTAGTAATATTTGTTTAAATGTGCTAGGTAATATGGTAAGTTCAAGTACCACTGTAAAATTATGTAGGATAACAAAATCGAAAGCAGTTGTTTTGCTTTTGAATACTTGAAAATTAATCTAGGCGTTCGGTCGTTAAACCATCTGCATCGTTTAAATATTTAGTAATTTTTCTCGTGAATCATTCACTTGTCAGTTCTCGCTCTTCCAGTTTACTGTTCTTCGTTTGTAATTATAACGTTTTTTTTACAACTGGGGCTCAGTAACGATTTATCATCTATGCTCTTATCAGTGCTTTTTACCGCTAGTTGACTCAAAGTAGCACATTGTTTGAGTTCTGCAATCTACACTTCCAAATTTGTTTATAAATTGTAGGAAAGCTAGAACTTCTACTCAATTGTGTGTCAGACTTTAATGATTAAATATTATTTTTCATTAGTTACATAGTTTTGGAATGGAAGTTCTCATGTTAGCGTTCACGTTAGCTCCTGATATAACAGAAGGTAAGAGTATATTTCAGTTTACAGAAAGTATGAATGAAGCAGACCAAATTAGCAAATCGAAATAAATTACGAAGAACTAACATGAACATTGAACATAGTATCAATTTGCCCCCCCCCCCCCCCCCCCAGATTCCAGAGTAAACCAGTTTAAATAATTCACGTCACGGTCCATAAAATGTAAATTTTCTTATCAGCAAAGTGGATGCCTGTGATCAGAGGATACGATAACCCAGTGAGCATCAATATGCCGGGTGAACCCCTCTACATCAGAACCAACTCGAAAGAAGACAGCAAGGAGGGAGTGTGGATAGACTTCGGAGGATCTGGTCGATATGGGCGCTGGTTCGAGATTAACTTCGGCAATAACTACGGCAGTGTAACTAACTACTTCCTAACAAACTGTGATAACTCTCAGAGGTACCCTTCAGTCACTCAACGTCAATTCATCAACCTACCTTCCAATGACAACAAATATTGGAAGATCAACAAGGAGCTCGATAGACTGACTGTCCACTGCAATGGCATTAAAGTGTTGGAGTACATGTTTGCAACAGCAGAGGAAAGTGTGTGCGCAGACATATATGGAGTCCAGGACACGACAATCGTCTTCAGTACCAGAGATACAGCATCAGACTCTTATACTATCGGGGAACCTCCAGAAAGTACGTTTAATAGCTCAACTGTTCGATACATGTACATTGTACATTGTACATTATTAAACAGTAATTTTGTAAATTTGTAAATACCAGTAGGCAGTATAATTAATAAAAATATAATTAATAAATCTTATTTTTTGGACAAACAACATTCCGCCAGATTGAACAGTCATCCATCTAATACTGTTACTTCAGTTTCCTGCACCACTTGGCCCGGTGATGAGAACCAGTTTGAACTGAGTGAGGACCTACTTCCAGTGGAGCACGGAGCAAACATTTCACTAGCGTGTCGGACAGGTTATACACTTTCTGGGAGCCACTCAGCTCTGTGTCAGTTCGGAGATATAATCCTTCCTCAACAACAAGGCAATCCACCTTGTGTTCCAGGTTGATATTACTGAGATTTTAGATGATCATACTATATAAAAGATACATAGACGGGTTTTTCATAAGATTTTGTGGAACAAATTAACACAAGAAAGCATTCATAATCATGATGTTCATTGTTTAGCGAATGGACCACTTAAAAAATTAAAAGACATTACTCTCAGCCTAAAAATGGATCTTCAAAGATCTGGCTTTGTTCTTTAAAGCTCCAGCTCCCCCTGCCTACTGAACGGGAGGCCTGTTTTTAAGCTTATGGCTGAACAATATGAGATAATAATTATATTATAGGCAATATCATCTTCTTTTTTGGACAAACAACATTCCACGAGATTGAACAGTCATCCATCTAATACTGTCACTTCAGCTTCCTGCACCACTTGGCCCGGTGATGAGAACCAGTTTGAACTGAGTGAGGACCTACTTCCAGTGGAGCACGGAGCAAACATTTCACTAGCGTGTAGGACAGGTTATACACTTTCTGGGAGCCACTCAGCTCTGTGTCAGTTCGGAGATATAATCCTTCCTCAACAACAAGGCAATCCACCTTGTGTTCCAGGTAGATATTACTGAGATTTTAGATGATCATATTATATAATAGATCTACATAGACGGGTTTTTCATAAGATTTTGTGGAACAAATTAACACAAGAAAACATTCATAATCTTGATGTTCATTGTTCAGCGAATGGACCACTTTAAAAAAATTACTCTCAGCCTAAAAATGAATCTTCAAAGATCTGGCTTAGTGGCTTTGTTCTTAGCTCCAGCTCCCCCTGCCCGCTGAACGGGAGGGCCAGCAGGCCTGTTTTTAAGCTTATGGCTGAACAATAAGAAAAATAATTGGGATAAATTATATCATAGGCAGTATCATCTTCTTTTTTGGACAAACAACATTCCGCCAGATTGAACAGTCATCCATCTAATACTGTCACTTCAGCTTCCTGCACCACTTGGCCCGGTGATGAGAACCAGTTTGAACTGAGTGAGGACCTACTTCCAGTGGAGCACGGAGCAAACATTTCACTAGCGTGTAGGACAGGTTATACACTTTCTGGGAGCCACTCAGCTCTGTGTCAGTTCGGAGATATAATCCTTCCTCAACAACAAGGAAATCCACCTTGTGTTCCAGGTAGATATTAGAGCGTGTTAATTGAGTAATTGCTATTTTAGATGACAATATTTCAATAACATTGTGTTTTAGGAAGATTTTACAAGTAACGACTAACGATTGACATTACGTTAATGATACAACAACCTTTCATCCACATTTCAAGCAAGTCACACTCATGACTCAGCCATTTCAATATTATATAATATATGTTATATTTTATCTTGTATATTATCTATTCTACATTATACAGTAAACAAAAATCCGATTTCTTATACATTTTGAAAATAACACAAACTACTTTTAACTCAGATATCAAATATTTCTTTTTTAAACTTACAGAGACTTGGTAAGCGTCTCCTCGCCTCCGTCGAGGTGAGTAGTACTATTTATAGTTCTACAAGTTCTTTATATGGAGTTGGGGAAAAGTATTACGCAGTACGGTACGGATTGATCAGGGATCTTATTCCTAGTAAGATAAATGTCCTGCGGTTTTAAAAAACCATGTCTGGGCATTTTATCATAAATTGAGTTTCTATCATATCAGGTTCGTCATAGTTTATATACCTTCGCCGCAAGCAGTAACAAACCGCAGTAAATACTAACATGACTTTCATTTGTTTGATGAAACTAATAGTTTAAACCTGTACTAATGCCATGATAATGTGATAAAACGACTGCTGACAATATGAATATAGCGCTATCGGGACTTGTAAGTTTCGTAGTTAATGGTTCTAAAACGGTTTTCATTTCAGATGCAGCCAACTACAAGAATTCCTCGCTGGAAGTTACTAAAATAACCCAGCTAAGATGATCCAGCTCAAATATTCTCTAAATCCGGACATTGTAATGGTTTCGAGCAAATGTTTTCCTGTAAAATGAGCGATTGAAATCATGGACATGCCAATTGCCAGTACATGTTGACTCATCAACTAAATTTTGAATTTTTAAACATCTTTGTAAATTATTATATTATATCATTTTATAAGATTTTTGTTTCACTGGGATTGACAGAGATCAATCATATTTCAAAGATGTGTGTTTTATCTTATTTCATTAGCTAACAGTTGAAATTTTCAATTACCTTGTTTCCAGTTTATGAATGGGTTCAGCATTTCTGCTTTGTAGGTTCTCTAACTTTTCATCTTCCAGAATATCCAGATTTTCTAAATACAATTCATTTGATAACTTTAGTATCTCCATATCATCCAGATTCTCCCTAAATTGCAATTTGTCCTCTAGCATGGCCATGAGAACACTTTCTTCGTCTTCAGTCAATTTTTCTTCTTTATAATCATCATTTTGATCGGGCTCTTGTCGCAAGTCATTGCTAGTGCCGAGCATATTTATCATTTCCTCTGGATTTAGTGGTGGTGCCTCAGTGTTCAGTTTAAAGATCTCTTCGACCGTATAGTAATCTTTGGTCTTTGGTGCACTTTTCTGCAAGCTATTTTCAAACATTCGCTCATAATCTAAACCATTGTCAACTTCTTTATCGCCGAAATCATTGCTACTATTTTCATTATAATAAGCAACATCAATTTGTTCATCACTTAATTCAACACTGTTACTCGCTAAACTCACATAATGCTCAGTCACCATGTTACTATCCAGAGCCTGGTCGTGGGGCATGAAACCATTATCAATAGAACCATCTGGGTCATGATTATATTCATTATAGTGTTCCCATTGAGCACCGATACCATCATCAATAAATTCTGAGCTGAGATAATCTGCAGAGGAACCATCATTTACATCACTGCCATACGCATCTTTACCACTGCTAACAGATGTGCCGACACTTTCATCAGCACGACCTATAAATGAATTCTCAAAATCGTATCCCATATCCTGTAGCTCGTCAAGCTCGTACTGTATATCTTCCTCAAAATAGTTCCTGTCAGGCTGCCCAGGAACATATACTCCGTCTTCATGTCCACTTGTTTCGCTCTCAATGAAATCGCTTCTGGCAGCTTCGACTTCTGCATCATCAGATGTATTTGTTTCATTTTCGAACTCATCAACTAATAAATCCTTTGAATTCTTATCGATACTGCTACAAATCTTAGAGCAAATTCTTCCCTGTTCATCCTCACGACAATCAATTCTAGTCCGGTGCCTGCTGGAGAGACCATCTTCTCCACAAGACCCATCACACTCGCTCCACTCACTCCACTCCACTGGGTCACACAAGTTGGAGTACTGAGATGAATCTGAGAGATCTCGGACCACTAAGTTATTTGGGACTACTTCTTCGTCATCTAATAATGCTGTGCTTGAAACTGTGGGTTTGAGTGAATCACGTGCTTCTTTTAAACCTGCAACCTTTTTTGTTTAATCTTCAAGAAATATTTCCTAGTCTGGTAACCAAAAACGAATCTACTTGATGGTAGATTTGAATGATAGATTGAAAGCTGGAAGTATTTTATTCATTAATGCATATAATATACTTTTATACCTGAAGAAATATGAATGAAACTCGAGATTGATAAGATAATGAGTGAGAAGTGGATTGAATTTGAAAGTGGGGTCTGAAATTTGGTCATCCAGTTCTTTTCTACTTCTTCATTCCATCAAATAATCTGAACTATACTTTTCCTAATGAGGAAAAGAAATGTCACTTTTCCACGTAAAATAGTAGAATATCATCGCTGAATTAAAATTTCAATTGAATTGTAACTTCAATGGTATCATATATGTAGTTCATATTTAAAATATATAGTTTATTAACACAGTATATCAAGCAGTGATATATTCAAATTCATG
Source organism: Bolinopsis microptera (assembly GCF_026151205.1). Taxonomy (NCBI): domain Eukaryota; kingdom Metazoa; phylum Ctenophora; class Tentaculata; order Lobata; family Bolinopsidae; genus Bolinopsis; species Bolinopsis microptera. Next base: position 1,944,486 of record NC_087080.1, on the reverse strand, counting down.
AAACTGATGATCGAGCATAATATCATTGGTATTCGATATCTTACGCTATTTTTATTGATAACTCGACTCAATCAATAAACAGTGATACATGCATTGATAAGGAAATTATAAGCAACAGTTGAAATAGATAACAAAGCATCAAAACAATTAATAACAAAAAATTTTAACTTTGTGAAAAAAAGGTGAATATAATTAATGTCATGATTAAGTGCTACTTGATTATAAAAATAAACGCTTTAAAAAAACACAAATTGGAATTGCTATAACCAAACGTTCTGTGTTCGAAAGATTAAAAAATGCAGCTTGTGAAAACAATTAATAACACTTTAACACTTTGGATGAAAATCAATTTGACAGACCTAGATCTCACTCGACTTTAAGTACCGGATTCTATGTTCGAAACCCACGAATCGACCTGAAAAATTAATAATTGCGTCAATTCGAATAGAATATTAGTACATAAAAATGCATCAGGTCAATTAATCTTACCATAAGATCTGAAGTCTTTGACCGGATATAGTTATACCTGTTTTATCTGCAGCCAGACACCAGAAGGCATAGTGAAAGTAGTAAATACAAGTTTGTAACGCTCTAATTGAACCCTATCCATACAACTCCGCATCATATCAGCATTCCAATCTGAAAAATAAACGATTTGGTTTTTCTAATCTCACTTTGTCATGGCTTATAAGTCGGATAAATGAAATATCAATTGTATAAACACAATTTTATGTTATTTAGTAATTACCTTCATATATTGAGACTGGGACACCAATTAGCTTCTCTGCACATTCCCCCGTCAACTTAACATTATCAGTCGTTCCTGAAATGAACTGGGTTGGTTAAAACTAAACTTACCAAATGGGAGTCATAAGACGAACAATTTCAAACAAGGCAAAAATATTTTAAGATAAATAATCTAACCAGTGTGGTCTGTGAGAGAAACTGTAAAATCATAGAACGGAACAACGTCTTTTCCAAAACATTCAGGTTTAGCACAAAGACCTGGCACTTTTTTATGACAGCCAGTGCACCTCTTGGAAACACTCCTTTTCATATCGGTGCAATCAAATGTAGTCAGTACAGCTTGTAATACTCCACTTTCTGGGCAGTCTGAGAGAATCTCTTCGATTGTTACTTCTTTTGTGATACTTCCCAGTGATATCTTGGAGTTGTTGGTGTTTGTAAGACGGCGGATTGATGGCTCTAAGATGTCGTCAGGTAGTTTCTGTGCAAAAGCATACAGAGTATGGGCAGCCTTAATGTCTGGGTTTACGGTGACAATCGTTTTTTTATTGGCTTCCAACGAAACAGTTTCAGTAAAAGTATCCATCTTAACTTTAACACCATACAGTAAAAGCAGGGTTTGTTTAGGAACAAGACTGAAAGTTAAGTCTGCTAGAGATTCAAGCCACGTGACGAGGCGCAACACTTCTTTAGAACTGTCTATCACTTCAAATTCACAGCAAGTTGCTGGCCGACCATCTTTGGTCACCAAAGCTCGTTTACTAGGCGAAGTCTTGACAATAACAAGACAGTTTATATGTCTGCCAACATAGGAAAATTGAGGGTTTGATATCTGATCAAGAGATGTGTAGTTGATGTCTTGACAGTAAGGCTTGTGTCTCAAGCTGTCATATTCTTCACAGCCGTAAGTCAACGGCTCAAGTCTACTATGTTTTTGATCAAGCTGAAATGATCAATATCAGTAAATGGTCAGCTGCCTCGATTAATGAACCATGTCAGATGAATAAAAAAAATTCTCTGTATAAGTATAAAAATGAAAATTATAAGCATATAGTTGCACGATTAAATCAAGTAGCTCACAGATATTTTGAAGGAAACAGTTGTCTCAGGATTGAATATTTTCTCCTGTTCTGTCTCCGGCTTGTCTTGAACATTACAGTTTACCAGTTTCACTACATCGTTGATGAAAAACCTGAGGCTAGGGTTGATCAATGATCCCAGCCAGGATACCAAAATATTCTATAAGGTTTTGGTTTACGTTTGTATTGAGGATGATTACTGATTCACTGAATGCTTTTCAAATCATCAAAAATCTGAATCACAGACTGATTTATTGATGAAAATTAGTGCTTGTGAGTTACATTGCATGTTATGTGCAATAATCTCTTAGTCAAAATGCAATGACCTATACATTTTTTCCTAAATAATAGATATGGCCCATACCAAAACACTAATTCAAAATAAATAACTTCTTTGTAAAGATAAGGCTGGATAGAAAAACAGTAAAGCTTTATAACAATAAATTTACTTTTGAGCCAACTGTTGAATAAACTGCAAAGTTCCCCAGCAAGTCACATTAACTATTGCAGACTTGTCTCGTATTGTGAAAGTCATTGCTCCTCTTTCCTCGCCATTTTTGCTAGTTACCTGACGGCCTTCCTGTTTTGCAATAACAAGCCCAGTTATGTCCTGCCCCGATACACCTGATTGAAAACATAAGGTTTCATAGTTGCTGGCAAAAACTTTAATACAAAATAAGAAACTTGATAACTGTAACAATAAGGAAAACAAAGGAAAACACAATTTTGTTTTCCTTAAGACAAAAATTAAAATTTGTTACTGTTTGTTACTGTAACTATATTAACCATAAATCAAATAAACTTTCGAACGTTTATATATATTTAATGTAAGTGAGAGGAAAAAGAAATTACATACCAATTTTCAAGCTAGTAATAAGAGAAACTGAATCAATTGATTGCTGTCCTTCATTCCACATTGCAGGCGATCAATCGTTAATCAATGCTAGATTAGAATGTTGAGTAGAATAAATGTAATTACATGTTTGGCCTAACATGTAAAGCCAAGTTAACTTTTATATTTTTAAATTTAGATTCAAATTTTCTTGTCATTCAAATGAATATCGTATTAAGAATATACGTAATAGGTGACATCTGTTATTAAACTATAACATTGAACTCATTACAAAAAATATCATCAAATCTATAGTGTAGTAGATGATAATCTTACTATATATAAAGCGATACGATATCTTACTATATATAAAGTGAGACGATATATGTTTATCCATACCATTTTACTGACACCACGGCATCTACTTTAACGCTACTTTCGGGAAAAACACGTACAAGATATACTACTGAAACCTTTTTGACTGGGTCAAATGCTTCAATGGCCCCCAAATCAGCATGAGAAAAAAAACGCGAATTAAATAGGTAATAATTATTTTAGTCTTGACACCATTTTAGGGTTATAAGGGTTCCTGCTAGGATATATAATGTATAATATACATAGAGATATATATCCGTACCATTTTACACCACAGCATCGTAACTTTAACACGACGTTCCGCAAAAACTGTAAAAGATATAAAACTGAAACTTTGTTGACTGGAACAAATACCTTAATGGCCTTCAAATCAGTGCAAGGTTTACAAGGTTTACAAGGTTTACAATGTTTACAAAGATAGATCTATATATTACAGTATAATAATGTTAGATCGGCAATGCTAAAATTAATCCAAATTCCGTAATCCAAATAAGAGAGAAAACCATTACCAAAATGTCGTGGTGTCACTATAAAGCCAGAGGCGAGTGCAAATCGATCAAGATAGAAGCTATCAAAAAGAGCGAGAAAAGCACGCAAACCCTAGCAGGAAAACAACAACAAAGTGAAATGTGAAAAATAAAGATGCTTGATGTGTGATTGTGTAGTCAATGATGTGATTGTGTTGGAGTGGAGTGCAAATGTAGAGTGCAGATGAAGGTGATGCGGCGGAGAGGTGATGTCTCGTACTGTGGCACTAGTGTTTGGGTTTCTTCTTCACAGGAAATTGTGTTCTGCATAGCTGAGCGACGAATTTGGTGAATTCCACTATGTGTTTCGGAAAAAAGATGCTCTTCATGTCATGAAATAGCAAGGACTTTGTGGGCTCCTTCATGTTAGTCCTACTGGAATAATACCTGGGACATGTTCTAAGGAAGTGTTCTTCATCTTCTATGATCGGGTCGACACCTGGAAGGTTAAGGAGGAGCTCCATCACGGGCTTCTCGCTGCAGAATTCACAGATTATATAATGACGACTACCAGTTCGTCTCCCATATCTTCCTTTTTCTACGTTAAGTTTATGTCCACTCATTCGGATCCTAGCCACGAAGTTGCTTCCAGTTCTCGACGGTAGAGTGAGGTACGGCTCCGCTTTGAAAGCCTCTTTAACTTTATTGTATTGTCTTACTGTTTCCCATAGTTTAATAAATCGATTGTGTGCCCTTTCTTGACACAGCAATGGGTTGTAAAGTTGATGTTCTAGTTTGTTCTCGTAAAGTATCATTAGCATCGATTCTAGTGCTCTGAACCATCCTAGGTCAAGTTTCTTCTGCTCCACAAATGCGTGCCTGGCCAGAGCTGGCGAGTCTTCTAGGTTAAGTCTTGCAAGTCGATTATGGAAATCAGTGCCTTGTTTGACATATTGAACTACAATAGGTCTAGGGGTTCTTCTGCAGTCTCCCCAAACAGCTGCGTTGGATGTAGTTTTGCCAACTCCAAGGGTCCATTTAAGGATGGTGAGATGCATTCTTTCAAATGGGTCAGCTGCAATGCCTGCCAGTAGGGATTGCATCGGATTGACACTTGTGCTGGCAAACGCCTTTATTCCTTATACTGATCAAGACTTCTATTCCATAGGACACAACTGGCAGGATGAGGGAGTCAAGCAGTTTGTGTTGGAACCCTGTTTTTGGGTTAATTAAATAACAGATAATACACAATTATTATAAATACAAATTAGATGAATAAAGAGGTTATACAAATAAATGGCGTGTCAAATGTAACCCTGTTACTCTTTATACTTGGAATATTTATTGATCTATCTAAAGCGTTTGACACGATCTCACATGAACTATGGAATACGTGGAAACGCCAATAGACTCATCGCTAGTTATCTCTCTAATAGATATCAATATGTCTCTGTACTGGGCGAAGAGTCTGACAAGCTGCCTGTTCTCTTTGGAGTTCCCCAAGGCTCTTGTCTCGGACCCTTGCTATTTATAATATATGTTAACGACTTATTTAGAACAACTGATCTGGGCAAGTTCATACTATTTGCAGATGACACAAACATATTCGTAGTAGATGAATGTAGAAAAAAACTGTATGAAAGAGCAAACGAAATTCTCCGTTTGTTACACCAGTACATGAAATGCAATCTATTACATATAAATATAAAGAAATGCTGCTACATTCACTTCAATCCGTCACGTACAGCTACTGATAATGAGGCAGATAACGAATCAGAATATATACTAACTCTGAATAATACGGTAATAAAGCAAGTTAAAGAGACCAAGTTTTTAGGTGTTATTATTGACGAAAAGCTAAAATGGGATGTTCAAATAAGAGCCCTCAACTCGAAACTTAGGTGTGAGATCGGAAGACTCAGTAGAATACGACACGTTATCCCGAAAAAAACACCATAAAGAATTGTACCACACGTTATTTGAGTCACACCTAAGATTTGGAATATCGGTATGGGGTGGGTCGAGTAACAATATGCTTCAACCTATCTTCATCACTCAGAAAAAATGTATCAGAATACTATTTGGTGACCTTGAAGCATATCTAGATAAATTTAGAACATGTGCCAGAACACGTTGTATAGATGAACAAATCCTAGGAAGGGAATTCTTTGAAAAAGAGCATACAAAGCCGTTGTTTAACAAGAACGGCCTTCTTACCGTCCACAACCTGTACAAATACACATGTCTATTAGAACTGTTCAAAATTGTCAGATTAGAATCTCCAATCTCACTCCTATCTTTACTCCACAGATCACCATCACAAAGACGTTCAGACCAGTTCATCACCCCGAACCCATCCTCCTCTTTCATTTATCAATCAACAAAAATGTGGAACGACTGTCGAAAAATTGACAGTTTGATAAGCTTTACTAAGTCAACGAACTTAGTTAAAGTAACACTGAAAAGTGAGCTACTCAAGATACAGTCCAGGTACGAAGAATTAGAATGGACAGAATTAAACTTCGATAAGAATGAGCTTGTATTTTAAAACAGAGTCCTTTGACTTTATTATTTTGAAATTGAAGAATCGTCTGGCCATAACTCATTTCGTTCGCATTATAGATTCACATTCACTTTCATTTTCACTATCACGCACAGTACAGGGTCATACCTCAATACCAAATTATTATAGGGCACAAGAACGAATTTGTTTACAATTATCAAAATTTGTTGAACCCAGCAGCTTACTTCCTTTCCTCTCTTCCCCCGTCGTCTGGAGCGTGTGATTTTTGTTGATATCCGAGCTCTTATTTTTATCTTTTGGTTAACTTTCTGTGATTGGACTCGGTATTTTCGTCCCGGCCGAGTGGGACGATGCTTGCTCGCCAGTTAAGCTATACTGTAGATGACACCAATTTCTACAAACCACAAAATATTAAATATAAAATGTGTCCAGTATGGCGCAAATACATAATTTGATAATTTCTTGACGCCGTCGTCGGGGTGAGAGTTATCTGAACCAACTGCATGCCCCTACGATTGCGTCACCACTGGTGAGCAAGCATTTGTTTGTTGTTTAGTTGTGTTGAAAGGGAACATTACTTGATTAATTCATCCATTCGGATTTTAATAACGATGAGCTATGATATACCGTTCATCTTAGACTATTGGATCAATCTTATGATGATTAGATTTTATAAACGAACTTGGCACACAAAAGATTATAATGCGGAGGTTGGCTGGCTCTTCTATAATAAATACGACACTTCAATTTACAGAATGCTTGCTAGAGATAAGACAAAATATTATCAGACTATACATGCAGCATAAGTAACTGGTGGATAAGCCTTCGGTAAAAACGGATCCGGAAAAGTCAATGCGGCACTCGGGTCCTTGGTATTGTCGTCGGTATATTGTCCATTATCTACGTTCTGCTTTCGTAAATCAAATCAAATCAAAATATAATGACACAAACATCATCACACATCATCAAAAATATATCTACTAAAGTTTTAAAAATATCTTAAATCTATTGGCCTAAACAACCAAGATAAAATTAATCTAATTTACATACTTTCCACTACTATATAAGTTAATAAAGCGTTTCTTAGCAACATGAGGATTACGCACAAGATATTCATTGTGCTTCTCTTTATTAGTAGCATAATTTAATCCCTCAATTTTTCCTAATACTTCGTCCGAAACATACCAAAAATGAATATCATTTACGGATCCGTTTAAAATAGTCTCTTTTTTGAAAGCTTCTAATCTTATTTTAAAACTTAACACAGTCCCACAATTCTTGACATCCGAGGGGAGTTTGTTCCAATAAGGTCTCACCCTCTCCGGAAGAAAAGAACTGTGGACTTTCTTCATTTTACTGCTACTTTTACTGCATCTACTGTTTGATACCACATTAAAACCAGATCTGCTCATACTGAACAAATCAGCTCCGTAATTGGCCAAACCACTTATCATTTTAAAAGATTCAATGAGGTCCCCACGTATTCGCCGCTCTGCCAGCGTTGTTAAATTGAGGATTTCCAGTCGACGACTGTATGGAAGAGTACCCACCTCGTCAATCAGACGGGCAAACCGCCTCTGGACGCTCTCCAGCTCCAAGATGATCCCCCAACTTCCATGAGCCGCAACTGGACTCCACAATTGAACACAATACTCTAAATGGGGTCTTATTAAAGCTTTGTAAATGGATATCATCACAGATTTTTCCCTGATAATCAGATTTCTAACAATCCAACATATCATTCTGTTGGCTTTAGATATTGAAGCCTTAATCAGTTCATTCCAAAGCAGAGAGTTATGGGTTATAACTCCCAAGTCTTTTTCCTGTACAGATTCTGCCAATGTAACTCCATTAAGAGAATAACTTGATCTTGGGTTATCGTTATCATCTAAATGCATTACTGAACACTTAGTAGGATTAAACTTTAAAAGCCATTTACTCTCCCACATCTCTAGTTCGTTCAGATGATTAGCTATAGTTTCATGCTCGGAGGCATTAGCTATAAGCTTAAGATCATCAGCAAATATTTTAACTTTACTTTTAATGTTATCTGGTAAATCATTAATAAATAACACAAATAGTAATGGTCCAAGGACTGATCCCTGGGGAACTCCTGACCATACAATCTTCCACTCTGAAGTTTCACCTTCTACACACACTTTCATAGTTCTATTTGAGATAAAATCTGTAATTACATCTAAAACTTTACCAGTTATCCCTAGACTCTCTAGCTTGTTAATCAAGCGATAATGGGGAACAGAATCGAAAGCTTTACTAAAATCAAAATAAAATAAGTCCACAGGAGCACCTTCATCTATTAAATTAAGTATAGTGTCGAAAGTCTCCAAAAGATTTGACAAACAAGATTTTCCTTTAACAAACCCATGCTGGTCCTTTGAAATACGGTCTTCTAAAAATTCTAACACATGGGATCTAACAAACTGTTCATAAACTTTACAAAGAATACAAGTTTAAACAATAGTTAGTTCTAAATATACAGCTTTAAACCGATTAAGTATGAATGAATGAAATACCTGACAATCCGCACTCTTATAATCCAAAAGCATGAGTAACTCGTAGTGATGTATGATTTCTAGAAACTTTAAATTAATTTTGGCGCTCACAGGTCCTCGTGAATATGTGATCGCCGCATAAGGTTCTGTAAATGCGCAGGGCACCTTCAAGCTTAAATTATTCACCTTACTGAGGCAGTCAACCAACGCGCGGCTTTATTTTTATGATATGATATGTTTTGATTGTTATTAATAAATACCAAAATTTAAATTTGTTTTCCTAAAAATTTGTTTTCCTATACTCACTCTCAAATAGTAAATGAGTGATTAAAAGGTGATTGGTGTGACTCAGCTACTCACACTGCTCTAACTAATACACATTTCAATACTAAACTAAATAATTTCTTTTTACTATTAGATTAAACTACTATTAAATTAAAACTACTACTCCTGATGATGATGTTCTTCTTACTATATGAGGGACTTCTGAATGATGAGGACTTCAACTAAAACTGGAACTGATAACTATAAAACAAAAACCCACTCTTTCCACGTCACAGAACACAGATAGTATCTGTAGACCGGAATCTGTGGGATCACTAAAACAACGTCACTCCTCTCCCTTCTGCTACGCTAGAGTCTGGAGTCGACAACGTCACTCCTCTCCCTTCTGCTTCACTAGAGTCTGGAGTCAACTTAAACACTGGACACCCCTCTCTCTTCTGTTACACAACTAGAGTCTGGAGTCGAACCTTGTCTGCCTTCTGGAGTCCCTTTACCCCAACACTGTATATACAATCACTGGAACTAAACCTTTGCTAAAGTGAGATACAGGGTTAGTAATATGAAGTACAAAAACAAGCTACAAATAGAATTAAGATTCTAACAGTTTGAGTACTGCGACCTTGGATATATTGTTAAGGTCTACCTCACTTTTCAGTTCAAAGTATGCCCGGAGAGCTTTTTGTTGCAGAAGATTTAATGCTATCTTGAAGCTGCCCGACTGTGAGAAGGTGATCCCTAGATAGCAATATGTTTTCGCTGATGGGATCGTGGCCCCCATGTACTGAAAGTTGTAACTCTCTTTTATTGAAGATCATAATAGCAGTTTCCTTGGTGTTCACCGAGAGCCCCCAGTCTCTGCAGAATGACTCAAGTTCACCGATCATGACCTGAAGACTTACTTTCGAGAGTGCGAGGAGGACAAGATCATCTGCCCATATATAATAGGAGGTGGGTCAGGACAGTATTATTCAGCGATGGACTTGAGAGGTCTAGAATACTGTTCAGACATTCTGAAAGTTCATGGATGTAAGTCTTGAATAGTTCGGGCCTCGGGGCTCATTGGGTGGCCCTTCTCCGTGCCTGCTAGATTATCGAATTAGTCTGATATTTTAGCGATCAGCTTGATCTTTGCTTTGGAATTCTTGTACATATGTTCTACGCATTTAAGGAATTTTCCATCTATGCCAAGGGTTGAGAGCTTATACAGAAGAGCTTCACGACTGATGGAGTCGAAAGCTTTGCGAAAGTCCACGAAACAAGCATAAAGTCTTTGTCCTTTGTTATTCACGTATTTGTCTACACAAGTGGAAAGGGTGAACAGGTGATCCACAGTTCTAGCGTTTTTACAAAAGACAAGCTGGTTTACTGTGTCCGGCCAATGTTCCTTTCTGAATTTTAACAAACGATCTAATAATATTGTCGAAAACAGTTTACAAAGGGGGGGGGGGGGGGGGGGGGGGGCAGTCTTAGGGGGGCGCCAAATCGTCGTTTGAATGTGGGACAATTTCGAAAACTTAACTAAAGTACTAGCAAAACTGCGCGTTTTGCTCTAGATACACACTTTTTAGAGATTTTACCGGCGTATCCTCTTAAATCGCCTAATTTGTTCAATTTTAGAGAGGGGCACCAAAAGGAGAGGGGGCGCCAACAGGGGGGCGCCTTTTCGGCAGGGGGTCGCCAACAGGCATGAGGCAACGTTACGCCACTGCTCCCGATTGCAATGGCAGTGCATGAAGTAGTAAAAATTGGCCAAAGAATAAGAATTTTAGTGCCCAAAATTTGGACCCCCAAAGTTAAATTTGGACCCCCAAAGTTAAATTTGGACCCCCAAAGTTAAATTTAGACCCCCAAAGTTAAATTAAAAGGATTTAGCATTTAGGTGGCGATTCAATTTGGACCGTTTTGTTAATATGCTTATACTTTTTGTTATATTAATAAGCTGTGGGATTGTGAAAGTAAGCTATACCAATGTACTTTTATGATGATTTCAAATAAAACCTATTACTTCACCTAGCTATGAGTTTAATTGTAGCGCGATGCACTACTGGGTCACGCGCGCATCAAATAACGCTTCTCGCAACCACATATATGCTTCTCGTATGCAGATCGGCGAGATGCGAAGGATTGACATCGTGAATCAATGAGTTTAATTGACGATGTCAATTCATCGCAGCTCGGCGCGATGTTATGAGCAAATAACCATTTTGTCAGACGCGCGCACGTGACAGGCTTGTTAAACAATATTTTAGCTGTTTATATTTTAGGATTCGAGTCAGTTTTGGTTTTAAAGTAATTTTGAAGATAAACGATTAGAGTACAAATGTGTGCACTTTAACTTTAAATACTTACCTTGTAGGTTTATAACCTACCAGGACGCGCGCCAAATTGGACTCGTCGCGACAGTCCTAAATCCTAATATTTGTGATTTGAAACAAATATTTTACGAGTATCACCCGTTAAATACTTACCATAAAAATCAAAATTAGCATTTACAAATGTACGCACAGAACGGTTCAAATCTAATCGCTGCAAAGGATTTAAGAAGGAAAAAGGGAACCCCAACCCATGTACAATGTATAACATGTAACTGAGACACCTCACAGCCTAGCAAGTAGTCCAAAGTGGCTATTGCCTGTGAAGTTGATTGACGATGTCAATTTGGAGGACTTCGCCAGTGCCGCGCAAACAATCATTTTTACTTCGCATCGTCGCCTGACGAGATCGTTGCTTTGTTAATTTGCATAGCAACGATATGGACAATAGAAAGGTTGACATCGTTAATCAAATGTCAACCAATCGAGATCAGACCAGATCGCAGACCAAATGCTCTGCGAAGCAAGAATAATAGTTCGCGCGGCGCGGCGAAGCCTCCAAAGTTAAATTATTAAGATGATTCCTTTGGGGGATAAAATGTATAACATATAAATAATAAATTAAAGACAATATCAACATCCTATTCGACTTTTGTGATTCTATGGGCCTTGAAGTAAACATTTAAAAAAACCAAGATTCTCATATTCTGCCCTCCTAAAAGAAAACAATCCTATGAAACATTCATTTTGGGAGGCCAGCCCATCCAACACACCGAAAAATACTGCTATCTTGGCATAATATTCCACAGAAACAAGAAATTGATCTTTTACAGCAGCAAATACTGAGCTGAGGGCCAAGGCTCTCCGTGCTCTCTATGGCCTCTAAGGCAATATCGTTAAAGATGCCCTCTCTCACCGTTCCCTAAACATTCTATTTGACTCTCTAATAAAACCGATCCTGCTCTATGGCTGCCTAATCTTATGTTTTACTAAAGCCAACCCCCAGCATACTCGCAAGTACATCTCACAAGACCACTATGAAAGATTCCACCTTAAGTTTATCAAGAGGTCCTTGTCTGTCCATTCAAAAGCATCAAATATAGGCTGCTCGGGCGAAAGTGGGCGCCACCCCCTCTTCTTTGAAGCCTGCAAACTTGCAATAGATTTCTATAGTCGCCTTGAAAGCACAGAAAATGAACTTCTCTCCGCTGCATTTCACGAGCAGATTATGCTGGGCCTTCCTTAGTACACCAACATCTCCAATCTTCTCACCAAATATAACTTTCCCCACTCATCCTCTTCAAAATCCAAGCTCTCTACTCAAATCAGATATTGTTATTATTGAATGAAGCTAACTCTAGACATAAATAATACTATTTCTTTTAACAAAGGGACTTGGAGTATAAACGACCAACTTTTCATAATTGTCTATCCAACCAAGAATTCAGGAGGCGAGGGTAGGTGCGTAAACTTAACGTTCTGCACTCTCCGATCCTGTATCACTCTGGATTCTTTAATGGAGTAGATCATGTGTTTTGTTAAAATGTTTTTGAAAAAATTATTGGTAGCAATGAATTGTGCTCTGCCAATTGCAACACTTAAAATTTGATTGTGCTCTGCCAATTGCATCACTTGATTTAATTGAATGTATATTATATACTGTCTCTGGATTCTTTAAGACCTATTTTTGTAACAGGTAAATACCTTTTAGTCACTCTCTTGCTACTTAGTTGCAATCTTAGGGGGGCGCCAAATCTTCTAGTCACTCTCTTCTAGTCACCTTCTAGTCACTCTCTTGCTACTTAGTCGCAATCTTAGGGGGGCGCCAAATCTTCAGTTGAATGTGGGACAATTTTTTTCTCTTGCAGATACATGATATTGGCACTTATTTAGTGATTTCGTCACCCAATCAGTAATCTCGTGGGGAGCTATTCGCTAGCGAGCAACAATAAGACTCATTAGGCGGTAACAAGCACGTTGGTATGATCACTTTGACTGAATACTGTAGTGCCATTCCTTAAAACCGAAGAAATTTGCGTTAAAGCGCTTTAGTTGCTGTCCTATAAGCAGTCTCCAACCAATCAGGGCATTCATTGAGTGAAGATATCACTGATTAAGTGCTGGATCACGAATCTGCAAGATCTTAAAAGGGTCATAATTCAATTAAATTGTGAACAGCCAACTTGAAATTTTGGGAAAGCACTTCAATTATCAAGCCAGATGTGTCTAGAAACTTTGAAGTTCCTAGCTGAAAGCGTTCTCACTTTATGGCAACAATAGTGAAAAAAAAGGGAGTGGTGTGCCACACCCACTGTAATTAATTAAATTTTACAAAACTTTCAGGAAATCTAAGTTTGACCCATATCCATAATCTCTGAAATTGTTGTGCAATTCTAATAAGAATTACGTGAGTTATTAAAGGGTTGTGTGTGGGCAGTTACTTTTGGGCTACCCTGTATAATATATTGTGGGTACAAAAAATATTTATATTTTAGATATCTTCTCGAATACACAAAGTATCTATAATACTAGAACCTTTTTTGACCCATTATTTTACTTGTAAAACATAGACTTGCAACTAACACTATACCAGGTAGTGTCAATCTCATGAATGCAGCTAAGAAAGCAGAACAAAGGAAAAGATCACTTGCTGCAGAGCAAAGGAGAGTATCACTTGCTGGTGAAGATGAATTCACACATTCTACTGTGAACAGACATTTCTCTCATCTCAATTTACCTGAAAATATAGCATGTTATTCATCTGCTGGAAACAAGTGTCCATCTACTGGTGGCCTTCAAAATGTGCACACAGAGTTACTTTCATTGTTATTGATGGACAACATATTCAGAGATTTTTTCAATGTCTATTTGCTCTTGCCCATACATGCGCACCAATGCACTGTGAGGGAAAGTAATGAGGGATGCTTTTTTCAATGTTATCCTTTAAATCGGGGATCAGGGAACCGTCTTTCTGTGGATCGTATGTTAAAGTGGTTATATTCCAGCAGACTACCATTCTTTCTCTCAAGCCGTTTGTATCAGCTCTGTCTTTTCACTCATTATTTTTGCACAAAAAATAGATTCCTGGACTTCGATGAAAAAGTTGAATATAGTAAGAAGCAGTTGGTATTGTTTGGGGATATGAGAACCGTTGAAGGAATTCAAAAATTGATTCGATATGCTGGAAGCTCTGTAGATGGTGTTATGATTCAATTGTGGCTAGATTTACAGTGGCTGCGTCACACTGATAAAGATCAAGGTCACAATGATATGATGAAAACAATACGTGACAGATACAGCTCACCAGAAAATAATCTTCCTCAACGATTTAAGACAAGACTTGTTGCTGCTGTAAACGAAACTGGTAATATTTCGCTCAACTCTTGCCTTTTAACTCGAAGAGGAAACTTTTTGACCAGTTTTGACATACTCTTACACAACCCCTTTGTTAATCAAACAAAAAAAGAGAACAAAAGTTTATCTGAGTACGAGACTGATCCACTTTTTAGATTACAGGAAGACATAATGAATGTGTTAAAAAATGACTTCTGTAAACGTTACTTAATGTACCATAATTGCTTACCAAATTTGTTGCATCTTCTTGATGATGATAATAAAATTAATTCGAAAAAAGCGCCAGAGATTACTGTTCAAGTGGGTGATCATAATGATGATGATGTAACCATAAAATTAGTTGGCAACCCTGATGGAAATGGTCCGTTAACTATTGTTCCTGAAGTTGATGAACTCGATAGTGGAAGTAAGTTGAAAACTCCACCAGAAGCTGATGATTATGTTGATGAAGACTGTTTGGATACAACCTTGGAAGATGATGACTCCTATGACCCCCTTTTGACTGCAGGGCGTTCTAAAAGTACTTTACCTCAGATTACTGATAGTATGCTTTCAAGGACAGTAGCTCGAAAAAGACCAAAGACATGCTATCCACACTTGCATCCTAAAAGTATCAGCCCAAGTCGCTTATCACATAAAACAAGTGGGTACTTAACTATGTGTTCCCCAGAAGACAGATTAGCTACCCCTTTATCAAATGATGAACAATTGAACATCATTCGAAGTGCAAGTGAACCTGACTTGCATTTACGCGATCATGAAATACCGAATGATTACATGAGATCCGTGTCCCTGATATGTATAACAGACAGAATGACCATTGATGTTAATCAGATGGCATTGGAAAAGATCAGAAAACTAGCTCAATCCCGCAAAGACGGTTCTGAATCGCAACTATCAAATTACTCTATGAGTATTGATGTCAGTGTTGATAAGAATGTAACATCTCAAGTTGACAATGATTCCCATAGCAGCAGCCCTGATGGAAGACCTCTTG
This sequence comes from Bolinopsis microptera, assembly GCF_026151205.1. Classification (NCBI taxonomy): domain Eukaryota; kingdom Metazoa; phylum Ctenophora; class Tentaculata; order Lobata; family Bolinopsidae; genus Bolinopsis; species Bolinopsis microptera. The sequence goes on along the minus strand of NC_087080.1, from coordinate 1,929,001 downwards.
CATTTATAGAAGGAAAAAATTATCCCACCATTGTTAATCAGTCAACTTTGACTGGGGAAACTTCTAAGGATAAATTTCCGATAGTACCATCATCTTTAAGTAGTAACACTTCACCAGCTGTTAAAATTAGTTCATCAATACAATCGTCATTTCTCAAATCTGATGCGGAATTAAAGGATACCGACGTTATTTCATCCCACATTGGAAACCTTAAAACAATACCAAATAACGATAGTATTGACACTTCAGAGGGCATAAGCACCACAAGACAAAGTGATCTAAAAGTTGATAAAACCATAAGTCAAGAACAGGTGAGAAGAAAAGACTCCAAAAAAGTGCAAATACTTCCTCCTTTGATTAAAAAAACAGGTAAACTTCCATCTTTAAGTGAAGATCGTCCATCTTTAAGTGAAGATCGTCCATCCTCTGTTCTTCTTGACAATAAGATGTCAGTTGCTGTGCGAAGAAAGACTATATATCAAGACATAATGCAGAAAAGGAAATCCTCAGCTTTTATCCGCCTACCTAGTTCTTTGTCTCAGAAAGGTAACCTGTTGTTTAATGGAAATGATCAGGAAAATAAGTCAGTTTCAGATCAAATAATCAAAGACAAAACTGACGAATCAATGCTGGTGCAAGACAAAGGGCGGTTTTATTTAGCACTTGTTGCTTCAGATCAATTGGCTGGAGGACCATTCAAAAATTATCTGACGTTAAACAACAACGAATTATTGGTTGATTACTTGAATCTATGGGAAAGTATCGAAATTACCCGCTGTCTAACCAATGAAGGGGGCAGGAGAGGTGCATGTGCTAAAAGTTTTGGTGGTAACGGTTTTCTAAGTTGTCACGATGAATGGCCTGTCAAGAAAGATGATCCATATCATCAGTACCATGATAGTTTACGCAAAATTAAAAAATATCAAGATTCTTGGAATGACTTCAATGCGAGATTTAAACTAATCCAGGAATTCTTTTCTGAAAACCAAATCATAAAACCTTATGATACCATCGTGATAAAAACACTTGCTGATCAGCTAACAGCAGCAGGTTGCAATGACGAAATCTTGGCACTAGTGCAGGATCATCTAGTCACAAAACTGAGAAAGGAATTAGAAAAGTATTACAAGTTTGACTCGTCTAACTTTTACTACTATATGTCAAACCATGACGAAAGTTTTTCGAAGAAGGAGGCATGTTGGGGCAAAAGTGATTCATTTTTAGTAAATGGTCAGAAGAGAAACAGATTATTTGGGGGACCAAAATCTTCAAATTTAATTGTGGAAGCAATATTTTCCCCCTTATCTAGACGTTTGTGGGTTGCGATAGACATTTGTGAGAAGATGGTTTTCCCTTTTTCACTGAGAAAATTATCCTTGCCCTTGCTGACTCTCAGCTCTATGATTGCAATGAAAATGTTCATCATGAGAAAAAGGAAAGAAAAAGGTAAGAAAGTTGATGCCCAGGAGGCACTAACGGGACCATCATCCCAAAATGATCATCCCAAGAAGAAAAAGAGATTCAAACGAGCTGCAAAAAAGGAAGCACCTCGATCGATAGAAGTATTTTACATCAACTGGGAAGCTAAGATATCAGATCACGACCAAAGACTTTCCAAAATATTGACTTCTTTAAAAGATTCGCTGAAGAAAGACGTTGTATCTTTAGCGCCGCCATCTATTGATGACATGTTTCTACAGGACCCATCAATGAAGCATTTTAGGCGTTTTATTATCAGAAAGTTTAAAGGAGCAGAAAAAGACCATTTGATGAATGTCACAAATTTTCTAATCGCGCAGAAAGAACTGGAGAACAAATTAGACTGTGTGGATTTCAGTGAATTGTCGAAAGGAGTTTGCTCATCATTCATTTTCGGCAAATCTTCAATTTTGCATGACATGGACTTGCCAGAAAATAGGCATAAGATGATTAGCAAAAAGAAATCGGGGTATCCAACATTTCTAGTTTTCCTTGGTGCAGTTATTCAGGAATGGATTTATACACACATGTGGTCGAACTATATCTCAACAATGTTTCGCAGCACTGATGTTGATGATGAGCAGTTCTACACAGCAAACGAAATTGTAACTTTCAAGACAACTGGCTTCAACAAAAACCTTTGCAAGCACCTATCCCATTTTGTTTCCAAAATTTCAAACTTTCTCGCTTTTCTTGCGGTTCCCTCCCAGTTCGAGGAGTTTAGGGATTTTCTGACTGGACAGAAAGAATCTAGCCTAACTGAAAACGATCACAGAGACAAGTTATTTGGGAAAGGTCTGGCTATCAATCCCAGTAAACTTCCTCAAGATCTGCATCTTTTGATAGAAATATTTGCTTACAAAAATTTGCTGTTAACAAGCAGACAAGTTGCTAAAGAATTATCCTACGATGGCACGGAAGAGCAAATGCTGTTTGACAAAATAGACATGATTGTGGAAATATTTCTAGATTCGACCGTTCTTCCACGACTTCAGGTCAACATACCATGCTCATTGGCTGTCGATATTATGTTGAGTCAGAAAAACCTGCACATTTCTTACACGCTATTTAACGAGGTTACTAGTTACCTTTTCCAATCATTGCTTTTCTTTTGGAAAAAGTATTGTTACGTTAAGCATGTTCCGAAATCAAGCAAAAAGTCAAAGATGCTAGATAAAATGGCAGGTAGGACTATTCTTCAATCTAAGGGTCTTGTTCCAGCTCCGCCAAGAAAGAAAAGCAATCAAGTCCAGATTTCTTGTTCAGACTTTGACAGATTCAAATTTAGCAAGGGAGGTGAAATTGGAGGATTCAATTACAGTATTACTCAGGGATATAGAGAGACGTATCGTGCTAAGCAGTTAGTTTCCATCCCCAGTTCAAGTCAAGCCAGCAAAACTTTGAAATCAATCCATTCCTCGAAGTCATCGATCTCGAAAGCTCATAAGCCAATCCAAGAAATTAAAACAACAGAAACCAAGGGACAACAGATAGAGCCAACAGGCGTTTTTCATCTCGGGGTGACAATTCAATTCATATACGGGAGCGTGAAAGGCTTTCTATGGTAACGCAAGGAAGGAATAAAAGTCCGAAATTGCCGAGAATGTCCCTGCCTGCCATCAAAAGTTCAGTTTCATTTTCCTGCCCTTATTAAGATGGCCTGCTGCTTATTAGGACATCATCAGTTATCATTCGGAAAAGTTTGAAATCTCGCTATCATATTATTTTAGAAATTTGTAATATACTTTTTTTGTGAGTGAAGCACTATGCTACCTTATTTTATTATACAACATGAACATTAGAAGTAAATGCAATATATGTTATGTTGTGTTCATGCAGTTTATGTTTTTTAATCTAATAATTTGTGCCTCAAAATTACGTTTTACAATGATTTTATCGAAGTTCTGGAAAGTTAGTATGATTGATGTATTATTATAACCATCAAATAGTAAATAATTAATTTGTTCGTACTTTATCTAAGGAGCTGTGAATTGTGTCTTACTCTTTATTTGCCGAAATGTTGCATCTAATAATTGCAGATAGGATTGCTCATCTTCTTTATCTATGATTGATTCAATTACTAAATTGAGCTCATCGCAATGAAAAACTAACCCAAACCCACTCCTCAGTATGGAGTAACACGTGTAACATGATAGCTCTATTACTCTTGATATCAGCACATTTTGTGGCTGCTTTTTGGAAGGGAGGTACAGCGGGGAAGGCGGGGGAACTATGGCCTGATGCTCTTATCCCCTTTAAGATAGAGGAATCGGCATTTGATGGAGATGATATTCATCACATACGAGATGCGATGAACAACTGGGAACAAAGAACATGTGTCAGATTTGTGCCTTACATAGACCAATCCGATTACATTTTAATCTCTGCAAGTGAAACTGGGTAAATTAATGAATTTTCGTCAGTTCGAAAAATGTATAACTTTTTCTAGAGGTTGTCAACTTAGGCTTTAAGTCTTATTAATACTAGCAGGAACCCGTCTAACCCTAAAATGGTGTCAAGACTCAAGAGACTAAAACAATTATTACCTATTTAATTCGCGTTTTTGACACCACTTGGGGTACCAAATTTTGGGCTCTAAAACTCCTATTTTTTGGCCAATTTTTTATTTTTTCATGCTGATTTGGAGGCCATTAAAGCATTTGACCCAGTCAAACAAATTTCAGTTGTATATCTTTTACGGTTTTTGCAGAAATTCGCGTTAAAGTTGATGCCGTGGTGTCAGTAAAATGGCACAGATAAATATATATATATTTTGTAGCTGTACTCCTACACATTAAAAGTCGGTGTTGATTAGATCTTCGAAATAAGTCTTTGCATCATTTTATTAAACATCGTTATCTCAAATTATTTGTTATATAGTAGTGTTGAAAGTATTAAAAAAAATATCGTCTCGCTTTATATATAGTAAGATTGAGTTAAGAAGATTTTTTCCTGATGAATTCGTATCACAGCTGCTGGTCGTACGTTGGAAAGCAAACTGGTCGACAACTTTTACTTTTCAATAAGAAATGTATGACAGGGGAGATTATAACTTATGAGCTGGGGCATGCTATGGGCTTGTTCAGTCCTTCTCCCAACGAAATAGAGGTATAGTAGGGCTGTATAGTAAGCTTAATTTTTAATCCTTTCTGGATTACCATTTGTGTTTTGTAACGACTCATTGAACTTTTCCATCCTCATCTCGACTATTTGTTTCATGATGAAATAACACAATATGAAATATTAAATCTTTAATCGTACTCATACTCACAACTCACAACTCACACCGACAGACTGTCGAGGAAGATTCACTGAAGCAGGATCACCGAAGTACAATTCTTCATTTTGCAAGCAAAGATCCCCTTATGGTAGGGGTCATATCACCTGACTCACTAAATCTCATACCTCACACTGAAGCCATTGCAATCGCCAACAAGCTTTATCAATGTAGTGCTTTAGCAGGGGCCGGTGACCGAGGTAGCTGAAATGTTTTAAGCAACTCGACAACAAAAATTAGTAATAATTTGATCAGTCGGAATTTGAGTTTGTGATGCTGATGAAATATTCAATCGTATCTCACAGAATGTAACGCTGTTCCATTATTTCAAGACGGAGAACAGGATGAAGAACAAGATGATGAAGCCTCGGAATCTTCTTCAGCAGAAATCTCCGATAGAACTGGTCCATGTGGACAATGGGAGTGGAGTACTTGGAGCCCTTGCCCAGGATATTGTATCAAGGAAGGGGATGTTAAAAACGTCCGAACTAGAATGAAGATTTACACAGGTGATCAGGGAAAGGATGAGTGTGGAACAGAGAAGGATCCAGAGGAATGTGGGAACATTCCTTGCCCTGGTGAGATAAACAAATTCATAATATTGAATAAATACCAATTATTAAATCCAGAGTTATATCTAACTTAAAGCTTTTAAGCGAGCATACACTGTCCTGATCCTGAAACATTTCAGAGGCAATAATCTTACAATCATTAACTCACTACTGATCAGGTGATGAGAAGGAATGCTACAGTGAGTGGGGGCAGTGGACAATATGTTCCAGAGAATGTGGAGAAGGCGAGGAGCACAGGACCAGGGATGCTGAAAAAGAGAGGGATTCCAGCGGAGTGGAATGTTATGATTCCCAGGATTACATTTATCAGAGTAGACCTTGTTATAACAGACCATGCAAAGGTAACGTTTCATTGAAAGTATCAACCTGAAATAGTCAACAAATTAGTGTAACTTTAACTTTGTCGTTTTAATTATGGATGTTTTTTTCTTGATAACAAAATAAGTAAGCTTTATTTTTGAACAAAATATCCTCAATTTAGTATCTTAAAATTGAATAGATAGTTAAAACTTACACGACAACAACTAATAGTCCCTCTGTAAAACTACCTTTACTAGTTGACTGTGAAGTTGGAGAGTGGACGACCTGGGAGAAATGCTCCAAAGATTGTGGTACAGGCAGTACACGGAGACTAAGACAGATCGCTACATCTCCTGCCAACGGAGGAGAGGAATGTCAGGATCTGTACGAGATAAAGGAATGTCAGGTGCAGGAATGTCCGGATCCTAGAACATGTGATCTGTCCGAGTGGACTGAGTGGTCTGCTTGTTCGTCAGAATGTGATGGAGGTACTTCTTACAGGTGAGCAATATATCAAGAATGACGGATATGTTATGATCATCAGGTTCGGAACCTTGATAATGGCATTAAAACAAGGCAAATTAATAACTATGCTGGTTATTGACATTCCATTCAAATCAGGTTCAGAACAATACTCCGTCGTCCGACCGACCCCATCGCAAAGTGCCCTGTCACCGAAGATTCTAGAGCTTGTAACACTCAATCATGTGACGCAGCAGATCATGAAGAGCCTGATGTAGTGGATTGTGAAGTGACAACTTGGGCTCCCTGGTCAGCGTGCAGTAAGACTTGTGGCAGTGGAATCATGCACCGATTTAGGGTGATTGTTAGGAAACCTAAAAATGGTGGTCAGCCGTGTGGAAACTTGGAGGAGAATAAACCTTGCGATGCAGGCTTCTGTTATGGTTAGTCAAGGTTTTGTAAAAAGATATTTGAATGTCCAAAATTGTCTGTAAAAAACATTCTATGAATCTGATGATTTGGAATTTCCCTCCTAATTACTAATTGATTAATTAATTGCCCTCCTAATTAACTATCATGTCAGGATCCTGTGGCTTAACAAAATGGACAGAGTGGTCAGGCTGCTCTAAAGTTTGTGGCGAAGGATCTAGAAGCAGATACCGGTACATTAGACATGCAGATGATATTGATATTTGTCCTTCTCTCACTGAGATTCAGCCATGTTTTGTTCAGGAAGTGTGCCCTAAAAAACCCACCAAGGATAAGAGCTTTGAAACTACTGAGGGTATGTGATTTGTTAGATTTGAAGCTATCAATTTATCACATATTATATAATAAATTAATGTGGGTGAATTCGATCTTCTAGATCACAAATTCTTGTAACAGTGCTTACACGGTGCGTTTTAAATCACCTTCGAATAGGAAAATCTCAAATAAAGATCTGATGCCGATTAATTGAATACCTTCGAACATAACAATGAAATAGCAATTAAAACAATAACAATGAGTTATCTGTGTTACAGAAATAGACTGTGAGCTAAGTAACTGGTCGGTATGGACGGTATGTACAGTATCATGCGGTGTAGGAGGAACACAGCAGAGGTTCCGAGAGATGGTCATGTCTCCCAGCGGAGGTGGGAGACAGTGCAGACACTTAGCTGAAGAGAGGTTCGGGTGTAACGAGCATATCACTTGTAAAGACCAGACAGGTTTGTAGATAACGATTAGTAGACTTTAAGCTAAGTTTGATAAAATCAGTCATTTCAAAATCAACACAACCTCTTTGCTTACCGGCTTTAATGATCCTAACCTCTGGTGCCTACTTCCTAGTTGCCTAACAAGTTAATAAAATGTATCATCTCTATCAGGAATATGCGAGGTATCAAACTGGACGGCTTGGTCAGAATGCTCGGTAACCTGTGGCGAGGGACTCCAGCTCCGGTCCCGTTCCATCACCCAGCGTACTGATGACGCTCCCTGTCCCACTCTTGAGGACGAGCGGTATTGTAACAAGAAGTCCTGTGCTATTATTGATGAGCACAAGAAATGTAAGATGTCTCAGTGGTCACCATGGACTGCTTGTGATGTGGAGTGTGGTACTGGTACGTGTTTTTTTTGCTCCTTGTTTTTATTTCTTAGGTTCTTAGATAAGATATTTACTGTAGGGTGTATTAATGATTAATATATTATATTGTGTTCATTAAAAAATGAAACGCATTAAAAAATGAAACGCATTAAAAATACATCTAGTGAAAGTTTGAAAATATGTGTATTGGGATATACTAGAAACCCACTTCTAAAAACAGATAAAACAGGTATTCATATTCGAACACGGTATGTGAAGGAGGGTTTCACCGAGGAATGTCCACAGAAGCAGCAAACTAAGATATGCAAGAGGAAACCTTGTTCAAACGACAAATCGGGTAAATCTGAGTTTTAAGATACACATTAAACCTGCACCATTTGACTTTGGGCTTGATTAGTCACTCAAAAACTGCATAGTTATATCGTCATTGAACAAAGGTTGAAAAGTATTGTAACTAGTAGATAGTAGTTGTAACATTATATTATAATTTATTAATTTAGTCACGTGATCTGACTTGTGACTATTCCAGAGAGATCAGAGTACGAAAGTCAGATGATTTATTCAGAGCAAGCAGATCTCTGCATGAGGATGATCACAGAAAAAAGCGGCGAAATTCTACCAATCTTTGTCGAATGTGACATCAACGGTGCGTTAAACCTTGGTTTACCTTGACATGTAGGATTGTTCAATTTATTTTGCTTTCAGTGACAAACAAATTAATAAAGTGACAACATTCTCAATCTGATCTGCGTCCGTGGGATCTGGTAAACTTGATATCTTGGTTAAGTAGTTAAGTATAATCTGCCTGGTAATATGTTATCTAGACACTACAAGTACTTACAGTACTTACAGTACTTACCTTACTGACCCTGAGCTCAATATAACTACACATTACCTTTACAGTTTACCTTTAATTGTTCATATCACTTTACTGTGAGAATAACATATAAATATATATCGAGGTTTATCGTTTATCATCATGCCCTTTTCCCATAAAATGTGCGCAATTAAGCAACTAATCAATCAATTTATGAATAACTTTCTCACTAAGTAAAGATGATGTAATCATAAAAGTCCAAGTGAAGATTAAATTCATGTGTATAATACTATTCAAGTAATGCTCCAAATATGCTCACAATAAGAATTGGTGTACATGTACGGTGATTACTGAATGGACGACTGAATGTTTTAGAGGATTAATGTTAAGATGATAGTGCATCTGAAGATGATATTTACCTATATAGCAGTAAGGATCCTCTTCTGGACATGCGGAACAAATAGTGGTTTGTCCGTCTGAGTACCATCCAAGTTCTCCACATCTGTGACACGTGCCATACATTCCCATGTAGTAGTTCTTTTTACATCGATCTGTAGAAAGGGTCAGCAGTTAGTTGTATAATCGCTTTCTGCTTTTAAATTTTAAATTCTTATCAATAATTCCATGACAGTGTCAATAATTCCCTCACGCTCTTGTTATATCATTTAAGGGTCGACTTACTTGGTCGATTAAATCTGACGTTGTGCCTTCTCAATGTCTTCCCAAAAGACATTTTGATCTGATCACCATGGACACTATCATGTAAGGACATAGTGTACAGTTTTGGTCTCACATCACCCCACAACGCCCAAAGCACAATATCACCATTTCCATCAAAGTTCAGGAGTATATTTTGGAGTTCATTCTTCTCCTCTGCTCCTGAAGCTGAGGATGACCTCAAAACTTTACGATACCTTTCCTTCTTGGCAGGGAAAAACGTGCTGCTAATTGAAATCATTTTCTTGTTGTCCCATCTTATAGAAATGTAACCTATTGGCTTCATTAATTGGTCGAACAGATGTATCCTATCAACCCAGTCAGGATCTTGCACCAGGAATCTCAACTGAAGGTTCTGAGACATGATTTGCCACGTGACCGGACACTCTGAAGCTATGTCTTTTGATTGAGCACAACCAGGAGATTTGGTTGAGTCTGTAGCGGTTGTGTTACACCAACATCCACACGTGTTCATACCTGATGGAGGGAGAATGTTGTCATAATATTATATTGCATAGCTTTGTTATAGTATAATGGGTTATAGTACATGTAACGGCTACATGAGCTACAGTAGTCATAACCCATTGAGCAGTGAAATGAGCTGGCCAGAAAGGCCATGGGACTGTAATACTCCTAAAACTAAAAGGCTAGTTGCATTTTTATAAATTAAATTCCTAACTCGTAGTGCGAACCTTCATTTGGATCATAGTGATAGACTACTACATCCTGAGATGCAAGAACAGTTGCTTTATTGTCGTCACTATGAAAGCTACAAGTATACGTAGTCCAGCCTACAACACCTCCAATACTATCGTGTTGAATATCACTCTCGGTTTTGTAAGAAGGGTTAAATCTGTTGCTGAGTGAAGATGGGACATTGTCTTCCTCTTCATCTTCCTCATCTTCTTCCTCATCTTCATCAGGTCTTGTTACTGTTTCTGTGCTACATTTAGCCATTAAGTCGCCTCCGTTTCCGTCTGAAATTCGCTAAATTATCCACGTGCAATGAAACTTTCATCGAATTCAATATCGTAACTTCAATAACGTCTAGTCAAGCCAGGAGTATATCAGAGATCAGAGAATATTCGGTAACTCGGTAATCTGCCGATGCACATCTGGGGCACACCTCGGGCACACCTCGGGCACAAACTCGGGCACACCTGGGGCACATCTCGGGCACATTCTATTTGTGACTGTGAGAATAAACACTGAAAGAAATGTCACCTGGCCAAGTCATACGAGAGCACAGATCAGGAGAGTCATAAGATGAGTAGATATGGCAATAAGGGTTATAGGATTTCCCTGCTGCTATCTGCACGCTCCCAGGCGTATACATTCCTGAAATTTCATGGATTCCTCAGTTTATCGTGGGCCGGTTTGATAATTTCGGTTTGCTATAATTGCTTAGCTGTACTGGGTGATTTAGACTTTGAAAGAAAATAGCAATAGTAGCAGAGATTTTATCACGAACTTGGTCGGTTTAACTTACGGAATATCCTGAGATCAATGTTTCTGGCAATTCCGACTTTCTTGTTATCGCGCCAAAGTTGAGCAGAAAACTCCCTATTTTTCTGGTTTCTCTTGGCCACCTGAAGTAGTTTGTAAAACTTTAGTGGCTTCAAAATTATTTTGAAGAAAAAATGCACTTCCAGTTTCAAATTCAAAATTTATTTCGTTAGTACTGGAAAAAAAATAACATGTGTCATAACATAGGAAAGTTTAAGTTTATAATAACCGTTTTAATGATAGCCTCAGAAATAGTCAGTTCATGTACAAGAATTTCATTATCCGTCAATCCCGCATTCGGTGTATGTATAATCTGATAATCATTCCTTGAATCAACTGAGCGATCTTCGTAGTCGGTCCAAGAAATCATATATCTGTCTCGATCATCATCTGTTACTGCTTCAGTTGAGGTAACTGTAATTTGTATTCTTCCCGCCTGGCCGAACTCTATTTCAGGAACGGTAATGACTGAAATGTTGTTTCAATTATTCAATATTATGTAGTTATTGTAGCCGATTTTTGACCGGAACCGGGATCGGTCGAACCTTGATTGTAGGTGCTAGGTATTCGATACATATTATATTGAAAATTAAAATAGTTTTTTAGTTAACGGACATTTTACGTAACTTAGATCAGAATATTGTTTTATAGATCCTTACCCATCTGATAATCTTCAGCGTCATCTTCTGAGCTCTGATAGGCTTCGTTTATGTATTGACACCATTTCCTGTCATAATCATATTTACATATTTAGGAATTGTTCATTGTTGAAATTAATAATTATCAGCGGTTGCAAGATGCAAAGAATTAAGATGCCCTGTCGGCTGTCGCCTGTCGGCTGTCGCCTGTCGGCTGTCGCCTGTCGGCTGTCGCCTGTCGGCTGTCGCCTGTCGGATCAGTGCATGATTGCAGAAACGAATTGTAAAAATACACAAGGAAGTGTGCACGGATTTAAGATCAATAGTTCATTTAAATTGTTGAGTCTTATGATCTGTTCACCGGACTTTATATAGTGTCCAGTTCGTGGTTCTATCTACGACTCCTCAATCCTGTAGGCCATCTTCACCCGAAATCGTCAGACCTTGTAACAATATGCGACCTGCTTAAAGCCCTCGTGATCTAGCCCCAACAAAGCTCTCAACTACCGTTCACCTGTGATCCAACAGCAACAAATGCTTATTGAAACTCCCATTTGTCCGATCTTCTAGGTGTGACTCAACCATTGTCTACCTTTGCTAACCCCTCTATTTTTCTGAAGAATCATTCTACAAAGTGTTAACTCACTGTTACTACTTACTACTATAATAACCTTTATATCCAAGCTTCCATTCACGGGATAGCCAGTTACTTGGCAACGCCCGCTCATGATGCTTCTCCAAGCTCACACAAGTGTCAGCAAGGAGGAAGATATTCATGCATTTCTGCACGAGGAGCCCATCACAGCTACCAACAATTAATTTGTTTCCAAGGCCTAGGCCGTGTACCATTTTGTGCTAAGCAACATCATGGTTTGGCATGGTGATCGGTCGTTCCTTTTCCTGACGGGGATCGAACTCGCAACCTCTAGGATATATATCTATAATAACCTCAAATAACAGATAGCCACAGTGTACAGATAAGAATATAAGATAAAACTTACTCTTCTCCGCACATCGCTGTTATCTCGAACTTCTCATCGTCCTCACCATTGACCGATAAAAGACAACCATTCTCCTGCTTAATGAAACTGAAATCATTCCACTTGCTGTGAGTATTAACGTAATCCTGATACAAGCTGGGCCCCGGGTTATGTGCATACTGTTCGCTGGAGCTCTTTCTGTTCAGAAAGCAGGAGCAGGCTTTGGTGTTAGAACCTTGATCTGCACAGTTCACTTGCTGAGAGCCTGCTATAGATTTTAGGATGTCATTTCTGATCACCAAATGCTCGTGCACGCAAACTAACTGCACCTGAAAAAATATGAGTAGATTCATGCAGCAAACTAACTGCACCTGAAAATATATGAGTAGATTCATGCAGCATTCTTACAGCATAAACTTGGACACAATCTTTCCACAAAACTGATTTCTAAAACCCCTTGACTTAAACTAAAGCAACATAATCCAACAAAATAATCAGAAGAAGATAACGAACCTCAAGAGTAAAAGCGATAAGGTTCTTATCAGGTGTGATAGGATCACAGTTATCTTCACTTTGACAAAGATTCACAACACATTTCTTTGTCTCCACATTAATCCCAGTAATAACGCTATCTAGAACCACACTGGTTGAGTCTGGGCGGCGTACTCTACAGTCAATGATGCGGTCATTGTGCCCACGAGCACATTTAACCTCGAGATGAGATACGGTGTCGATCCCATCTTTGTTGGCGTGCAGGTTAAATGACTGCTTAAATACCGTGTAATCGAGATGATCAGGCTCTGTGGAGATGGGTTTATAGAATTTCTCACATTAAATCTGACATGTCACGTGTTATAACTTTACTCAAATTGTTGGTTTGTTTTAAAAGGACTGTTTAAAAGGAGTGTACTTACTTTTACCGAGGTCATTCCGATCTGCTATAGCTACAGTACACTGCACTAGTATAACCACCAATACTGAGCATCTGAATGCTGTCAACATTCTTACTTCCTTTAACACAATGACATGAAGCTGCGATTATTTTATCAGCCTTATTAGCCTGCAATTATTTTATTAGCCTTATTAGCCTGCAATTATTTTATTAGCCTTGTTCACAAATATTTCATATTTTTTGTCAGTATGTTCCATTTGAGAAGGCTTGAAAACAGTCCTTTAATTAATGAACGTGTTTTGCAGATCAAGAGCAACAGTGGATCTGGACTGAAAATGGGAAACTTTATAAACTGTCAAATGAACTTTGCTTGGATTACCATCCAGAGTCGACTGATGTCGACAAGTTCGATCACAAGAACTTCCAATATTCGACTTGCTCGACCACCAATTCAGAGTAAGCTTTTTCAAAACGAAACGAAGGAAATCTAATAATCACACCGATATTAAATCATTTTAATCTTATATTTTCATACGAACAAATTTTACCAGAACAAAGAACAAAATAACAAAGATTAATCAATCTCCAATCAAGGTTTCAATGTTCGGGAAATAGAATATTGGTGAAGAATTCCTTCGGCACAGGATGTCTATCCTATCTGAGAGTCAAGAAAGGCAACGTTGACGTAACAGTTGTCGGGATCGAGAAATGTGGTGGCACCGGACGTCAGGTAAAGTGATTCTATAATTTAACTAATTAAATCCTTATTACCGTAAGTTGACTGTGGATTGAGAACCCCAGAGGAAAGTCTGACCATGATATTTCAGACACTGGTAAGCTATGATAGCCGAGAGCCCATTTGTTACAACCCCTCCCTTCTTCCTACCCAATCTCCTGAGCCAGAAGAGGGTTGTGTTTGGATTCGTGGTCCTATAATTGAGTGCCCAGAGTAAGTTTGATACCCGCCAAAAGAATATTCCCTACCTGTACTTGCTGGAACTTAAACAAATATGCAGGAAACGTTTTACTCAAATAATTGAGATATATGTTGAGATTAGATAAATTGGCAAATAAATCAAAAGAATACTCACAACTAAGCAAAGTGCGGACACTCAGAGATCAAACACGACTCAAACAAAATTCTCTGTATGTTAAAACTGTATCACTGCGTGCGCAAAACCTCATTCTTAAGTCTACTCAACACCTGCAAAGTTTATCATGACTGTTCGGGCATGAAAAAAACGTCACAAACCTGTTATTTGCTGATTATATCAAATTAGCCTTAACGTCTACTTAGTGTGTCTCATTCTAGCGTGAAGGTAACCACCCTAGCTCCATTAATCAAACGCCTTATTATCAGCCTTATAAGTTATATATAGATACTGTTCAATAAAATAGGAATATAATATAGGAATATCACTAGTTCTCTAGTTTATACTCATTTTACAAACCCCACCCTCAGTAAGAACCTGCTCCGTGGAATCCAGACAATAGATGACACGTTGGTGGGTGAGTGTTGCGAGGACGTGACCGTCTCCCACCGCTGTGAGGTTCAAACGGTTAAGAGGTCTGGAGATAACTGTGTGAACGGTGTGGTTACTGGCCTGACTTTTATCAACAATCAACAGAGACACGTTAGGTGTTGTGAGAGGTGGGTGTTTGGCAGATAATTTAGTTTGTTTTTAATACTTTTAAATGCAAATGGGAGAGACTATATGAAACAGTTTTAACAATAACAATTTTATTGCACCGTGAAGAATCTGATGTACATAAGATAGAAATCAGGAAATTTTAGATACAAGTGACCACAAAATAATAATTTATTAGCTTGACCCTGAAATAATTGTAAAATTATGGGTGCCAGATGCTTTTTTGTGCAGGGACAAAAAGGGACTTCATCTAAAATTTGAAATCTGATACATAATCAGGAAATGTTTCAGAACAATAAGATACCACAAAATAACAAATTCTTAGTTTGATCCTGGAACAATTATTGTAAACTTATGGTACACCAGATGGGCTCTTTTGACGACAAAAAGACAATAATCGGCGAGCATCGTTGAAAGTAGATACTTAACCTGCTAAACTACTGCTACGACATAAAGATTTACAGCTGCCGGTAATAACAGTCTTAGAAAAAATTAGGGCCGCCAGATTTTGGAGCAGATGACCAGATGTAATGGTGGATCAGCAATTGTCTAAATAAAACAGAATATTCTCATTGCACAGATGAGAAAAGAATTACAGGTACATTTAAGTGCCGCATAGTAATTCTGAAACATTGGGTGACGCAGAGGAAGGCAGAGGAAAGGATCGGCTCATTGAGTTACAGGACAGTAATCTATAAAGATTCGTTCTATGCGCAATTAAGCACAGCGGAGTTGATTTACCGCCCATCTCATCCTGTAATTGATCAATTACTGGTCGTCCCACGGTCCCATGTTGTAATTGAAGAGCTTTGCCATGTTCCTCACGTGTAAATAAGAGGTTGGCGGCTAGCTGACTCAAAGAATATCAATAGAATCCTGATCGAGAACTGATACAGTGATAACTACGCAAGTGCCGTAAATTTCAGGTCACTCTTACTGATTCAATATTGAATTTTTGTGAAAATATTCGGCTGCTAGACAAAAACAAGCAAGACTCACGTTAACTTTGAAACAAAATGCAACATTTTACTAGACTGCGAAACAGTATAAAATATTGTTTCATCGCTGTTCCAGCTTGTTAATTTTGCATTTTCGCCCTGTCACCAACTTTATAAACTAAGAAAGGGAAGCCCTTAGGCGTGACATTCACTTTCTTAACTGTCAGGTACTTCGACCATTCTGGATATGGTTTTATAACGAAATTATTTTGGTAGTGACAATAAAGCATATCATACGATTATTTGTAGGTAACGAAGTGGAATTATTTGAGCGATCGTTTATTAGCTGCATAATATATTATGTTGAAAGTTAAATATTTAGCGAAGTTATACACCGAAAATAAAGGAGGAATACAATTTATTTTATTCCTCCATTATTTCCGGCACATAATTTCGTTCAAAAAAGCAGCTGAGCTAGAAGAAATAATCAACTTTCAACATACGATAATTTGCATCACGTGAAATGCATAATTCTGAGATTTGTGATATTCCGCGTACGGCTCTGAATCTAAGAGCTAAATATAATGAATAATGATATTTGGTGTGTATAATCAATAAATTAATTTCGAAAGATTGTGAGTTGTCCACCAGCAATCTCGAACTATCTAGGAGAAGGACTGAGAGTAACAGAATGTTACCCCAGAGGTAAGCAAAGCATCCACATGCTATCCTCTCGTGGGCCACCCAGTCCCAGCCTCTCTTTAAAAAAGAAAAAAAAACAGAATGTTCAAAATCTCCAATCACTAACACATCTTACTACTCCTCCATCTCAGGGACCACAAGCTAGGGAAGTGTTTCCCGAACACGGACAGAGCAATACAACCAATGAGGTGTAATGCTAACACTGTTATGAAGAGATTGAGGGTTACTTGTAAAGCGGGCTGTAAGGTAATTATCTTATTAATGAATAATTAATTAATTAATGAGCTACAGTTACACGGTTTCAAGCACAGTAAAACTACCTGATAGCTGATCAATATTCCCGCAAAACTTTTGATTTTGAGCTGGGTATTTCAAATCCAGACCATGCTTTATATTATATATAGAGTAGATGACATCACGTGCTCACTGCTTACTTTAGGTTACTTTATTGCACACGTACAATTTACCGAGGTCCATTCCGCAACTCTAGTATTAAATAGATAAAAGTAATAAGTAAGTTACTAATTAATTTGGATCTGACTTGCAGGCTGAAATGACATGTTGCAACACGGATAATATAAACGGACACGGAGGAACAATGGTCGTACCCAACGACTGCATTATAACCCAACAACAGAGTGGGCGAAAAGGAACCTCAAACATTGTCTGTCCAAGGTGCTTAGCTAAATATAACTAATTAGTTATTTAAATTTCAATAATATAATGCTTTTGGACACGAAGGGAAACACACAACGTAAGGCTTGAAATCTTCGTAAAACAACATCATTAGAGCCTCAAATTTTTTGTTATATAGTAGTGTTGAATTTCAATCAAAAACTCTTTCAACTTGTTTTCTGCTAAAAGGATGTTAATGACAGTGATGGCAGGGATGTTGATGGCAGTGTCTGCCATGATTTGCTACACAGTGTTGATGAGGTGCATAACCTCATAACGTGGTGGATACTGAATATCCTTGTTTTATAGCTTTTAATTATTCAAAAACAAAACTGGGCGGGGGCGTTGATGGGTAATTAGATTTATTTTGTAAAGTAACGACCCTCTAAGACGTCTAACCCAAACTTAAAATTTCCCGAGATAGTGCCACACTTACCATTACTTACCATTACTTACCATTACTTACCATTTCTTACCATTACTTACCATTACTTACCATTACTTACCATTACTTACCATTACTTACCATTACTTACCATTACTTACCATTACTTACCACTCAGATCAGACAGTAAGATAGTTATGCTACAAGGAGGTTACATACAAGTGGACGGTAAGGTGGGTGTATGTTGTGAGAAGAGAGGACAGACCCTTGGGTACCAGATGAGAGATGCTGGTGAAGGTTGTGAGCCTAACCAGGTTCTTACTGGTCTTCACTTTGATGTAAGTCTGTAAGGATATTTTATATTGTCTTGCAAGGTGAATGTTTAAAGTCTGCTGATCTGCCATTTTTCCTCTGCTGATAATTTCGGTGTTTAAGAATTTAAGGCACATGTTTATAACTCAGGTTATTTCAGGCTAGCAACACTATAAAGCAACTTGATTGTGCAGAAGTGAACATAGCCTTCAAAGACTGCTATACTAACAAGATCGCACCAAATAGCCGACATATTGGGTGCCCTATTGGAGAGTTTGTTACCGACTTGTCTAACACTTGTGAGGATCCACCATGTCCCTATTCTGCTACTTGCTGCAAAAAGGTTAGTAGCGTATTTGTATTTAAGTCGTTTGTTGAATGTCTATTCAAGCATTTTTTGTTATAATAACGCGCTGGAAGTGAGCATATTCATCCCACAATATTGGTACCGGGCCATAATATGATATTCATATTACGTAACCATTTAAACTATATAACCATTTAAACTATATATTTTTTTAACATGGACAAATATTTAAAGGACAAGGAAATGTCTGAGGAGTATACGGAAACGGTCCTTCCCGTTGGTGAAGATTGTAAAGTTCTTAATGCTGTGTTCTACGGTTCAAAGAGGCTGCACTACGCTAGTTGCAGAAGGTTTCTATTTTTCATCACCACATTTTCTTGATGTTGTGTTACATGTGTGCTTACAGTCAAAACTTTCTGTGACATGTACTCGTTCTGATACATACTATAGATAAACAACCGATTAACATGTTTCATTAAATTTGACCGCACTGTAAACTGATATATAATGATTGCAATCACCAGGAACAATGTTGAAAACAACTTTATAAACGGACTGGAAATAATGTCCGGAGATATCCGGTATGTTTGCTGTAAGGCACCAAAATCTTTCTCCGGCTGTTCAACTATCAAAGCTGAAAAGTTGACGTTGGAATGTTCGGAGGGAAAGGTCCTATCTTCTGTTGGGCTCATTGGAAGTAAGTGCCATATTTAATTAGAACATAATTTGACTTGTTGTGTGAAACGAGTTTAGTTGAAATCTGAAAAATGATTATATTTTTAATACCCAAAGTTAAAACAAGACAAATTCTGGCTCAAATTTTCTAATGCATTCGTTTGACTATGTAGATTAAAGTCTATAAAATGCTTGACAATGTGCACTATTGTTACAGAGAACTTCTACTCTGGGCAATGCTGTGATTTCAACAAACGTAGCGTTGTAGACGAGTGTATCTGGTACGACGGTAAAACTCTATCTTGCCCTGATGACAAAGCTTTCACTGGTGTCAAGACTATCTGTGGGGTGAAGGACTGCAAGATTGCTGTAAAATGTTGTCAGGTAAAACCCAGGAGAATTTATAGAAACTAAATGATTGTTTTCTAAATTAAATTTGATCTCAGTTTCTTAAAAACCACATTATCTCTTTGAGGAGGTATATATAAATCCCATTTGGAGCTGCAAGTATTTAAGTTATCTGCTTTAAAAAAATTAATTTGTTCATCTAGAATCATGTTTAATTCTCTGCTTGAGCAATTACACATTCCCCGCAGATATCCCGGAAGAAGGATGTAATATCAAGGATAACGGATAAGATAGATGACATTATCGATGATTACTCCAAAACGGATATTAAAAGTGAGGATGATGAGGGATGTGTTATCTTTTCCATTGTAGATTTAAAACAAGGAGACGGAGATGACGAAATCGAATGTATTGGGTGAGAATTTAAAGTCCTCTGCTTTTTAACATCTTCAGCAAATAGTCTGCATTATTCTGAGAAGACAACACATTATAAACCGTTTATTACCAAACATAATTTTATCTTCGTTGTACTTTTTAGATCCGTAATAAATTCTCGTCCTCAGAAAGTACAACATGTTAAGAGCGTACACTGAACAAGGACTACAGTGCTGCAAGACTAGGTACAAGACCAGTTTCTGTAGAATTCAACCCATACAAAAGGAATGTCCTTATGGAGGGATTATGACGGGTCTCCGGATGAACGAAGGTTATGATTAAGAAATCAAATAATATGCTCTTTGCAGATTGGCAAAACTTAATTTCGCAGTCACTCATTACTCATCACTCATTACTCATTAGGCCATGTTATGTCTTCTTTAGTTAAGGCACCTTTGCGTGTGGCGAGACCACAAAACTCTGTTCGCAGGTAAAATTAGGACCGAGAACGCAACATCACTTTTTTACATTATATATAATAAGTAAAATGAAATTGTTGTTATTTCAGATGGAGTGGTCAAGGAAATGGTTTGTTGTGAGATTGACGCTGAACGAGCATATTGTGAGTTGTCAGAGTCTTGCAGTAAAGCCCAAATTATGGGAGGTATTGCTGAAGCAAGTGGAAAAATGTTTGATAACTGCTGCTATCTTACAGATAAGATAGAAGGTAGGATTACTGAATCATATTTCTGTAACTATCAAAATACTCCTTGTCTGGAGAATATTTTCTGTAACAATATGATATAAAATATTAGATTCCAATTATGCTTTCTACATGTATTTGAGATGTTGAATATTTTAAAACGCATATTATATATATCAAACTTGGATTACTTCATCCGGTCGGCCTGAAATAGAATTGTTTCAGGTGACTGCATATCAAAATACGCCGATTACCCTGGTGGTTTTATTAGCATGACTCTGGATCTAAGCTCAGTAAAAGACTGCAGTCGACTGTGCACTGACACAAAAGGGTGTATAGCGTTTGTTTTGTCTCCTGTTTCCAGGACTTGTACTCTTAAAGACGACACTCACCAAGATATTTCTTATGAAACCAGTACCGCTGTGAAGGGTGGTATAGCTGGTCTAGTTAATTGTCGTGATCGTGATAGAGAGGATGCTGTCGATGGATTTGACGGTAAGTTATTTCTGATGTATTGATAATACAAACAAGTTTTAAAACACCACTTTTAAGATAAAACTTTTACTCAGCAGTTTTTAATTAACAATTAATCTCCCAGATGTTTTCTTTTCAAATTAATATTATGCGAAGATTATTTAATTTTTGATTCACTCTCAATTTCAGAAAACTGCATAGAAACAAAGATTGACTATCCTGGCGGAGATTTAAGAACAAGTCGGAAATTGAGCTTGGTTCACTGTATTGAAGCATGCTTCGACACGCCACGCTGTTTAAGAGTTGTGTACTTGAAAAAGGATTTGACCTGTACACTTAAGAGGAAAGGTTGGGAAAAAAGAACCAAGTGGAGTGAAAATGCTATATCAGGTTCGCTGTCTGTTTCAATGGCCTGTGCCCAGGAATCTCTTGAAGAACCTCCCATTGAATCTCCAGAGGAGTTTAATGAAGATCTAAAGGGAAGTCACACTGCGTTCAAAAGGATTTGGATTACCCAGGCGGTTTTATTAAGAAAATGAGTGCATCTTCTCTTTCTGAATGCGTAAAGATGTGTTCAGAGGAAGAAGGTTGCACACTTGTCATAGCTTTGCCAAAGTCTAAGCTTTGTATCTTCAAAAATAGTGACCACCAAGAGGCTACCGACAGCACACGATTTGCACGACAAGGGTCTATCGCTGTTTCAATGGAATGTCGAAATCATAAAAAGCCAAAGAGAAAAGATGATGTTGAAGACAAAATAGAAGAGGAAATAGAAGACGAAAGTGAATATAAGTTTGATATTGACATTAAAGGAATGTGCGTAGAAGAGGATTTGCGTTATCCAGGTGGAATTATGGAAAAGAAAGAAGATGTCACGTCCCTTTCTGAATGCAAGGAATTGTGCTCTGAGGAGCCTGACTGCGTAAGAATTGATGTAGATCCGAAATCTGGCATGTGCTTGCTAAAATCTGACTCCCATGGGTCACCAGTGAGGAGAAAAGGGCTGCTTTCTGTTTCAATGGATTGTAGAAAAGATAGAAAAGAGAAAGAAGCAGACAAAAGTAAAAAGACGGTACCCGAAGAAGCAGATGACATGGATGAAGGTGATATCAGCGAAGAGTGCTTGGAGCGTGGTGTCGATTATCCTGGTGGCACAACAAGGAACCTACCTGGGGTTAAAAGTGTATGGCAATGTCGTAACTTGTGTCTGCATCACGATCAATGTGTTAGGCTTGTTTTTATTCCAAAAATGAAACGATGTCTCCTGAAGAATGAGAAGCACGGGCCAGTCAGCAAAAAAACCAGAGCAGCTTCAAGTGGATCAGTATCATTCGCAATCGATTCTCCATATTGTCAACCCGGTCGTGATAAATTTGACCATAGAGATTTCCTTGATGTAGATGAAGCAATTATGGAAAGAAATAGGGACTACCCTGGTGGCACCATATCTACCATTGACAAAGTTGAGACAATGTCCAGTTGTTTAGAGCTCTGTAAGAAAAACGTCGATTGTGTCCGAATTATTGTCAATATGAGAAATTATAAATGTGTTTTGAAGAGTGATCAACATGAAGATGGTGTATTCAAAAAAGATGTCATATCAGTTGCCTTGAAGTGGGAGGAAGCTGGGGAGTCTGGTGCCTGCTTCAGAAGAAATATTGATTTCCCTGGTGGTGATATAAAACGTATAGAAGAGGTGCAGGGGCCAGTAAAGTGTGCCTTAATATGCAAATTCACCAAAAACTGTAAAAGAATCGTTTGGGTGCCATACGAAAAGTCATGCATATTGAAAAACAAACAACATGGACCTGCAACTCACCAGTCTCTCATAGCCAATCGGGAAGCAATATCTGTGTCGTTGGCATGCCGTCAAGAAAAAAGAATGGGCCGTCAGGAAAAACTTAAACCTGACCGGAAAGACAATGAGGAACCCAAAGAAAAATCAGTCAGCAAATTTATCAACTTGGACGGGAAAGACGTTCAATTGTCCACGTCATATCCCGGCGGGCTTCTGACAACACTGAAAAACGTTCCTCTGCTTTCTAAGTGTCAAAAATCTTGCTCTGAAAATAGTGCATGCGTCCTTGTTGTAGCGAACATTCAGTTGAGGCGATGCTTTTTACGAAATGAAAAGCATGGAAAAGCAAAGAAACAGAAAGGTTTCGTGTCAGTCATTGTCAGAAAGCCCGATTCTGAAAAGAAGAAGTCTTCCAATGACGAAGAAAAAGCTGAAAAGTCTGAAAAAACAGATCCATCAGAAATAAAGGATTTTGAAATTGATCTAACTGGTCCTTGTATCGAAACAAATGTGGACTATCCTCAAGGCATCATAGCTAAGTTTGACGAAGTATCATCTATCATCGAGTGCAGAGATTTATGTAAGAAGAGGAAAGACTGTGTTCGGTTTATAATCTTAGCTTCAAAGCGTCGGTGTCTTCTCAAAAATAGTGATCATGAAAGCAGTACTACTGAAGGCTGGGTCACGAAACAGAATTCGTATTCAGCCTGTATTGAGTGTCTAGAAAATGAAGAAAACGAGAATGAGAAGAAAAGAAATGATAGGGAAAAAGATGAAAGGGAGAAAGAAGATAACAGGGAAACGGATGAGAGAGAAAAAGGAGGAAAAAACAAGTTTAAAAACGATCTCCAGAAAGGTTTCACACCGTTTCAATTTAATTTGAAGTTATGTTTTTCATAAAAAATAGTCGAATTAATGAATCGAATCTTGACGTTAATTTAATATGTTACCTTGTTACACTGATATAAAAGCAAGTTAGTCATTCTTATTTGCAGATCCCTGTGTAGAAGAGGAGAGGACTGTTTCTGGAAAGACGTTGAAGAGATTGAGTGGTATTGACAAGGCGTCAGATTGTAGAAAGGCATGCATCCAAACGGATGGATGTACCGTTTATTTAATACGTGTTGCTTCACAAGAATGTGATCTTTACTCAGCATCTGTTCGAGTTAGGAACGAGCGTGCCGAAGGGTTGCTACTCGGAAAGCTTAATTGTGAGCTCGATAAAGAAGAGACAGGTTTGTTGTTTTTTAATGAAATTCATTTTCAGAAATCATGTTGATATTACAGAAATCACAGGATCAATAAACTGTGTACAGTTTATTGATCCAGCAAACATTCAGCTGTTAAATGTTGAGCTTCATCAGGCATTTTAATAAGTCTTGAAACGAGAAAATAATCTTGAAAATTTTTGTTTCAGAGGAAGATGTTGAGTGCATCAAGAGAAATGCTGACTATCCGAAAGGTATTTTGTCTGAAGTGGAGGACATGATGTCAGTGTTTTCCTGTCACAAGGAATGTGAGCGAACAAATGAGTGTGCTGCTTACACTTTTATCCCGAAGAAGAAACTTTGTGTCTTCGAACGGACGCTCATCTGCCCAGTGAGTAAAGTTATCAATTGCTTCATCACTGCACACCAATTTTTTATGATACTGAGTCGATTTATGACACTTCCAATATTGCACTAACATTCTCATTTTAAATTTCTCAGTAACCTTGAGTTCTTTTACTTTTATCTTCGTTTATCAATGATACGAATTAAAGCACCCATTTGAACTGTTGATCTTCATTTCAGTGTCAAAGGTGACGTGGGCCGCAAGAAACGGAGCTATGTCAGCCATAATAAACTGTTCTAACAACAAAAAACAGGATGGAAAAGTGACAACTGACTTCATTGACCTTAATGAGGATAGCTTGGAAAGAGACGTCACATATTCAGGCGGACTTTTGTCTTCACTGAAAAACGTTGCTGTGCTTTCTGAATGCCAAAAAGCTTGTTCCGGAAATCCTGCATGCATTCTTGTTGTCGCCAATGTCAAATTAAAACGGTGCTTTTTACAAAACGAACACTACGGGGAAGCAATTAAACGGAGAGGCTTTGTGTCGGTTATTGTGAGAAAAAGAAAGCCTAAGAAACCGATTATGAAGTTCATCGATGTCGACCCAAAAAAACTACAAATAAATGTGGCTTATTTCGATGGGACTATCTCTACAATTGATGATGCAGAAACTCTATCTGAATGTGTAAACGCATGCACTAAATCTAAACGTTGTATTTTGGTTGTAGCAAATGTTAAAACGAACCGATGCATCCTAAGAGACGATGGTCATGGAAAATCAACGAAAAAGAGTGGTTTCGTTTCTGTAGTTGTACGACCTAAAAAGCCTGACGAAAAATCGAATTCTAAAAAAGATAAGCCTGTCAATGACTTTATAGATATCAGTCTCGATGAAATTGAAATGGACACGATATACTCTGGTGGATTGATATCAAGTATCAAGGAAGGCATCATTGCTATCCGAATGTAAAAATGTTTGCCTCGAGACTAAGGAATGTGTTCGAGTTGTTGCTATGGTGAAATCAAGAAGGTGTTTCTTTCGAAACAAGGAGTCAGTAAAATCAGGAAAGAAAAAGGGTTTCGTTTCATTAGACATTAGCGTGGAAAAGGCTGACAAAGAAGGAAATGAGATTGAAAAAGATGAGATGAAAAAAGAGGACAGAGGAGGAGATGAGATGGAAAAGGATAACAAGAAAACACAGTACAAAGACAAGTCTTGTCAGAAATTTGTGGATGTCGAAAGAGCAGAACAAAACACTTGGTACAATGGTGGTCTAATTCTTACTCTGGAGAATCAGAAGGTTCTGTCAGATTGTGTTAAGGTTTGCTCTCAGAAGGCTGATTGTGTTAGAGTTGATGCATATGTAGCGACAAAAAGGTGTCATCTTAAAAATAAAATGCACGGAAAAGCTATCAAACGACAAGGGACGGTGTCTGTTGTTGTAGAAAAGAAGAGCCGTGAGGCAACTGATGGAAAGGGAACGAAGGTTCCATTCATTGACATAGATAAAAGCAAAATAGAAATGAACACTGCTTATCGTGCAGGATTGATAAGGAAAGTAGAAAATGCTCCTGCCTTTTCTAAATGTGTACAAGAATGCACAAACACACCGGGTTGTATACGTGTTGATTCTATTCCCAGTATGCGACAATGCTTTTTAAAAAACAAATTACATGGTTGTGCAACTAAGCACGTAAATTGGATTTCTTATGGCTTTAATCGTGCCCAATCAGATTCAAACCAGCCATTAGATGATGACAATAGCGCGTTTGTTAATCTTGACGAGAACCAATTGGAGAGAGATGTCGATTACCCAGGTGGAGGCATATTTAGAGTCCCGGGTGTGAAAGTAATGTCACAGTGTTACAGTGCGTGCAAGAAAAACAAGGAATGTGTGGCATTTGTTGCTGTGCCACAGTTCAAACGATGTGTCTTAAAGAATAAGGACACGGAAAAGCTCAGAGAAAGCTTGGCTTTATTTCTGTTTCAATGAATGGCACAGCACCCAAACCTACAGTTCAAAGGAAGTCTAAAATTAATTACTGTGCTGAAGTTGTGGCTGAGTTGGACCCCAAAGACAGAAGGAGTTTTATTAAACAGGCTACATGTTCGAGGTAAAGTATCTTTCTTTATATTATGTTTTAAGGGGGCAGCGGGGTGGGTCTTATCTATCAGCTGCTTTTGGTCCCATGGAAAAATAGTGTTCCTAGCCGAAGTTATCGCCGGTCAAAGATCAGCGCTCATGTGTAATTTTCAATCCCTGAAAATCGAGTCTAAAAATCTATATTTTCCCACATTGCATTTTTTGAGCAATCACCTTGAAACTTTCGAAGGATATGTTCTAAGGACCATTTAGTAGATTCTGGTCTATCAGAATTTTAAGATAGGCTTTAGAAAAAGGATTTAGAAAATCTTAGACCTCGTTTTTTAACGATTTTTCCAGGTTTTTCAGGGCCTCTATTGAAAATCGCTCGTGCAATACAATTACACATGAGCGCTGACCTTTGACCGGCGATAACATTTTTCCATGGGACTCAAAGCAGCTGATAGATATCACTCTCCTTTATCAGAAACAACTATAACATCAATTTCGAGAGAAATTTCATAAAGACCCCTGTCCCCTTAATTAACTTAACCGTTGAAATCTTTCTGAATTCTTAAATTTAGCATTGGTTTATTTAATATGATATGAATGATTTTTAATTGAGGTAGATACTACCTTGTCTCATACTTATTTCTGTCTGATAATATCAAATATGGACTCACCTCAGTCAAAATGGTCTTCTGAGATCAATCAACGACCAGAGTGTACAGTGCTGCCAAGTCAGATCGTGCCCAATCCTTACATGTCGGACTTTCCCATACGGTGATCCGAAACGATGTCCACCAGGTTCAGCCGTTAACTCAGTTGGATTTGACAGAAAAGGTAGACCCTTTTTATGCTTATTTTTATGTATTGTGCCTTAATAATTCAACACTCGATATCAAAAATCTCGTTTTTGCAGGAAACTTTGACAGTTAAACATCTCGTTGAATTTAATCTAATCTTTTTCTCTATAGTTATTCAACTGGTTTTTATTTCAGGTTCTATAAAGAAGTTTCAGTGCTGTAAGAGGAAATGTGAGTGGAGGCAATGTGCTGACAGATCTAACTCATGTCAAAAGAACGAAGTAATGACAAAAGTGACGGAGACAGAGTGTCAGATTAAACCTTGTCCTCGATTAGTACGGTGTTGTGCTATCGTCCAAAGACAAAATACACAACCTGGACCTGAGAAATCAGAAGTTTCCGAGACACGGACACCGATAAACAGAAACCTATAAACAAGACACCTATAAACAGGAAACCTATAAACAGGAAACCTATAAACAGGAAACCTATAAACAGGAAACCTATAAACAGGAAACCACCGATAAACAGGAAACCTAAGTTTACTCCTAACAAACCAATTCAAAATAGAAAACGCATAAACAGTCTCAGTAAAAATCTTCTTAAGGTCCCTGGATGGTATTATAACAAGACGAACACCAAAGATCTGAACCTTAAAAACAGCAACAGTGTCTTAGACAGAGTGCAAGTTAAGGTTCCTTCGCCAAGTTCCGGATTTAAACCGATTGTATCAGTTGGTTTAGCTCTGGGTTCTGCCAGAGTTGAGGAAATTAAGGAAGAGGTGTTTGGAAAAGAAGGAGAGACAAAGGACATCAGCGATTGCGCAGACGTTACGTTTGAAAGTAGCAGGGACATGTTGTTTGCCAGTTGTAAAGGGTAGGTTTTTGATTCAC
>NC_087080.1:1833595-1896095 GCF_026151205.1 Bolinopsis microptera | reverse complement strand
ACAAGCAGACACCGTCGTTACCATAAAAATGAACTGGACGTCTACTCAAAAGTCCATATTGTTGAGTGAACATACCGTCCACCTTATCACTGATTTGTTTCCAGGTCAAGTTCATAGTGATGTTAGTGGTATTGTAGTGAGCTTGAAGAACTTTGACATGTTTCTCTTTGTTGGGGAAGCCTATGAATATTTTGTAGATGGGGTCATAGTACATTCCTTGTACAAAATATTCCTCTAATGATGGTATCAATGGTGTAATAGCTATAGCTAGTGAAGCAGTGATAATACCTGTTACCAAGAAAGCAAGCTTGATGACGGAATTTCTGTTTACACGGCCTGGAATACTCATATTCTTGAAAGTCAGCCCATACATTCTGATGATACTTAAAGCTGTCATTGCGAAAAGGGACACTTGTGATCCAAATGTGCTGATGACCCCCAGTATCGAGCATGCTGTTCCGGTGTACCATTCGGCTTGATGTCTGCAAAACCAGTTCCCATATACAAAACTATTATAAACGGACAACAAAACCAAGTATAATCCGATAAATAGATCCCCTGATCCGATAAGACTGACTATTGCCTTGTTGGTTAACATATTTTCAGTCTCACTATCCTGTAGAGTTGTCAGCCCACGGAATACGGTGTACGAGTTGAAGATCAATGCTAGTACACCCATAACCCAGCATAATACCTGTAGTATCCAGTTCCCAAGTATTCTTTTCCCACAAGCGGTATTACATTCATCTGAGAGGTCGAAGCAATCATAGATGCCGTCACATCTCTGTGATAAGGAAATGAACTGATGATCGGTTGAGTTTAAAGTGTCTTCGCAGGTCATGTGATTTGAGCAGTTTGCCTCGTCACTCATGTCCCCGCAATCATCTATGAGGTCACACACTTGCTTGTATTCAATACATCTACTATTATTGCATTGGAAATAATCCTGGTGATATTGGCCTTGTTTTGATTTTGTGACAAACGTTAGAAAAGAGTTGTTAGCAAGCGTATAGATTCGGTTGGGATATTGTCCAGGACATGAATTGTACAACAATGCTCTGTCTTTATTTAAAGGACATCGAGAATCTAAACAAAGATGCATGCAACTGAGAAACAGATAATATTCACCAAACAGACAGCTGCAATTAACCTTAGAGGTCGGAACAATTAACATAATTGTTGTTCCGAATACATCAATCCAGGGTCGTATGAACTCGTTTACTTCACAGTTAGTCATACCACTCTTTAGCATGGAGTCATGGCAAACATTTCGCAATCCTCCATGATAAAGAGCGGTATTCTTGATCGTTGGTGAATCTCTAGCGATCCTACAAACCTCATTTTCTGCACCGTCACTGCACGTCTCAACTCCGTCACAGAGTTGTTCGAATTTAACGTATGGTTTATCACTTTTCAGACACAGATAGACGTTTTTGCAGATTTCACCATTTTGTTTAAAATGATAGGTTTCGTCAGTTTTCTTGCCGCAGAAATTCAAATCGGTCTCCTCAGGCTGTTCATCTAACCCGTCCATACAATCCACCACATCGTCCATTATCCAAGAAACTGGTATTCCGAACTTCATACTTATTTTAAAGCTAAACTTACGGACACATGGAAATGTATTCGTCATGTATTCGCATATGTCATGATGTTCGTCACTTCCATCAGTACAATCCCACACTCCGTCACACATTCTGTGTTTGTGTAGTCTGCAATCAGTTGAAGTAGACGGTGATATACAACTGTTTTGAATGTCATCGTCACATAACTTTACTGGTGAACTAACCTTTTCATCATAAGCATAACACAACATGTACCTAGAAACACTCGAGTTATACCCATCAATATCACAATACCCCCCTACTCGCTCTATATCAGAACAGTTAGTCTGATCTAAATAGTTCAGACAGTATGGATATGTTCCCCTCTTACTATCGAATATAGAGCACCTAGTATAGTCCAATATATGTACTGTTGTAATCTCGTTATTCACCACTTTACTGTAGTAGTGTATACACGAGTGTGGGGTAGTTTCAGTTACTTTACAGTCCTGTTCATCCTCTCCTTTATCACAGTAACTGTATCCGGTACATATCCGGTGTACAGGAACATACACCTTCCTCCCATTATATCTGTTAGTGCATTTAACTCCGTATTTATACCCGTTACAATCACTTTCATCTATACAAAAGTCAGAGTCACATTCATCATTGCATAGCTTTGCTGTTGAGCCGTCACTACTATGTGATATTGAACAATCATTATCTACACTACAGTTTTTAACACATCTGATATATTTTTCATTGCAAAACAAGCCTCCACACAGCACATCCGTGTTTGTTATTTTTGCTGGGTTATAATTCCCACATGCCTGATACACGTGGGGATCGTTCTTACACACTGAAGTTACCCTGCCAAACACATATTCAAAGTACACATCAGAGTGGGCACACTTAAAATAGTGTCGTTTCGTCACTTCATTGAAACACACATTTTTAAGAAACCCATTTGCTGTTGTTACTGTACAATTTTCTCCTGATTTTCTTAGTTCGCTCACTATACTGTAGTCTACACCGTAACACTGTAAAAACACATCTTCACTGTGACCACAATTTCCCGATAATCTAAACATGCTAAATGTACACGAACTCCATTCACCGCTGCTGCATGAAACGTCGTCCAGGGTAATATAATAATTTGACTGGATGTCCCACTTACTACCGGATGTCCAACTCATTTGACCAATGTATCCCATTTCACGACAAATAGCATCAGCTGAGTAATCAGTG
This sequence comes from Bolinopsis microptera, assembly GCF_026151205.1. NCBI lineage: Eukaryota > Metazoa > Ctenophora > Tentaculata > Lobata > Bolinopsidae > Bolinopsis > Bolinopsis microptera. The sequence continues at coordinate 1,893,303 of NC_087080.1, read as the reverse complement.
AAATAATCGTCACAAACTGTTCCTCCATCGCTGATTAGTAACCCAAGAATGCCAGCTCCAATAGTCTCACCATGAGAGTCCACCAGACTAAAATCTGTGAGTTGGAATTTATTAAAAATAAGCAACCCTAGAAATTTGTAAGAAATTATTTCGAGATAATCATAAGTTTTCCCCGGGAGAGTGGGGATGAGTAATATTAGCAAATCTTAAAAGGAAAGGATATTTCAACCTGGACACTGCCGGTTATCTTTTATGCAAGGTCGACTTTCAGACACTTCCCCAACACAATCTGCACCACCATGTGCTGGAGCAGGGTTAGTACAAGTCCTTGTTCTGTTTTGAAAACCTCCACAAAACTCTGAACAGTCCGACCACTCTCCAAAATCAGAGAAGCCACCATCAAGTAAAACTGAAACATAATGTTAATCTTGTGATTTTCTTGCATGAAAAATTAATAGACTGTCATTTTATGGCACCTCCAATTTTTATTCATTTTGAACCGAATCAAAATTTGGACACATGTTCATAAGATCGACTCACCAATCCCTTCACACTGTAGAAACACGTCTTCGCTGTGACCACAATTGTCGTTGAATGTAAATGAACACGAACTCCATTCACCGCTGCTGCATGAAACGTCGTCCAGGGTAATATCATAGTTTGACTGGATGTCCCACTTACTACCGGATGTCCAGCTTATTTGACCAATATATCCCATTTGACGACAAATAGCATCAGCTGAGTAATCATTAAAACCATCGTCACAAACTGTCCCTCCATTGCTGATCAGTAACCCAAGAATTCCAGCGCCAACAGTATCACCATTAGAGTCCACCAGACTAAAATCTGGGATTTGAATTCGTTAAAAATAGCCAACTCTAAACATTTGATAAATAATTTACGCTGTTTTGAGAAATTTAATCGAGATAATCATAAGTTTTCCCCGGGAGAGTGGGGATGAATAATATTAGCAAATCTTAAAAGGAAAGGATATTTCAACCTGGACACTGCCGGTTATCTTTTATGCAAGGTCGACTTTCAGACACTTCCCCAACACAATCTGCACCACCATGAGCTGGTGCAGGGTAAGTACAAGTCCTTGTTCTTGTTTGAGAACCTCCACAAAACTCTGAACAGTCTGACCACTCTCCAAAATCAGTAAAGCCACCATCAAGTAAAACTGAATCACTATGTCAATTTTGTAACTTTCTTGAATAAAATTTAATAGACTGTCATTTTATGGTACCTTAAATTTTCTCATTATATTTGAACAAAATCGAAATTTGGACTCAAATTTAATTCATGATGTTGACTCACCAATTCCATCACGCTGTAAAAACACGTCTTCATAATGACGACAATCAATTTGTATGCAAGGTTGACTTTCAGACACTTCCCCAACACAATCTGCACCACCATGAGCTGGAGCAGGGTAAGTACAAGTCCTTGTTCTTGTTTGAGAACCTTCTCCACAAAAAACTGAACAGTCTGACCACTCTCCATAATCAGAGAAACCACCATCAACTAAACATGATACACAATGTCAATTTCGTAACTTTCTTGAATAAAAATTAATAGACTGTCATTTTATGGTACCTTAAATTTTCTCATTATATTTGAACAAAATCGAAATTTGGACACAAATTTAATTCATGATGTTGACTCACCAATTCCATCACACTGTAAAAACACGTCTTTCCAATGACTGTAATAACGATTATAATGAACATATGAAAATGTACACGAACTCCATTCACCGCTGCTGCATGAAACGTCGTCCAGGGTAATAAAATAATAAAACTGTATGTCCCACTTCCTACCGGATGTCCAACTCATTTGACCAATGTATCCCATTTCACGACAAATAGCATCAGCTGAGTAATCAGTGAAATAATCGTTACAAACTGTTCCTCCATCGCTGATTAGTAACCCAAGAATGCCAGCTCCAATAGTATCACCATGAGAGTCCACCAGACTAAAATCTGTGAGTTGAATTCATTAAAAATAAACAACCCTAGAAATTTGTGAGAAATTATTTCGAGATAATCATAAGTTTTCCCCGAGAGAGTGGGGATGAGTAATATTATTATTAGCAAATCTTAAAAGGAAAAGATATTTCAACCTGGACAATCAATTTGTATGCAAGGTTGACTTTCAGACACTTCCCCAACACAATCTGCACCACCATGAGCTGAAGCAGGGTAAGTACAAGTCCTTGTTCTTGTTTGAGAACCTTCTCCACAAAAAGCTGAACAGTCTGACCACTCTCCATAATCAGAGAAACCACCATCAACTAAACATGAATCACTATGTCAATTTTGTAACTTTCTTGAATAAAATTTAATAGACTGTCATTTTATGGTACCTTAAATTTTCTCATTATATTTGTATATTTGAACAAAATCGAAATTTGGACTCAAATTTAATTCATGATGTTGACTCACCAATTCCATCACACTGTAAAAACACATCTTCACTGTGACCACAATTTCCCGATAATCTAAATGTACACGAACTCCATTCGCCGCTGCTGCATGAAACGTCGTCCAGGGTAATATAATAATTTGACTGGATGCCCCACTTACTACCGGATGTCCAACTCATTTGACCAATGTATCCCATTTCACGACAAATAGCATCAGCTGAGTAATCAGTGAAATAATCGTTACAAACTGTTCCTCCATCGCTGATTAGTAACCCAAGAATGCCAGCTCCAATAGTCTCACCATGAGGGTCCACCAGACTAAAATCTGTGAGTTGAATTCATTAAAAATAAGCAACCCTAGAAATTTGTGAGAAATTATTTCGAGATAATCATAAGTTTTCCCCGGGAGAGTGGGGATGAGTAATATTATTATTAGCAATTAATTAATAAAAGGAAAATATATTTCAACCTGGACAGTCAATTTGTATGCAAGGTTGACTTTCAGACACTTCCCCAACACAATCTGCACCACCATGAGCTGAAGCAGGGTTAGTACAAGTCCTTGTTCTTGTTTGAGAACCTTCTCCACAAAAAGCTGAACAGTCTGACCACTCTCCAAAATCTGGGTTTTGGGCATTTGAAGGTGATTTGATCCTAATCTAAATCCTAATTGGGCCAAAATATGGGTGCGGCTGCACCGCGGGCACCGGTCGCGGTGGGCGGTTGGGGTCCGGAACCCCTTCAAAAGTTTTGTCAGGGGTCCTAGTTTGTTGGTCAGAATCAAGTTTCACAAAAATTTCAGGCTGGACACCCCCGTCTAGTATTTTCTCAATAAGCATTTATAAGGAATCAACAAAGCGTGTAATAGAACTGCAAAGCTCAGGAAACAATGAAGAATGGCCACTTTTTCTGTTAAATAATTACCCGGGCTACGTAAATCAACAAGATCAGGCACACAACTAATCAACTACCGAGAATTACCTGAGGAATAAGTAAAATTAGACGATTAGCACACTAGTCACTATCAACCATATGCCACATTTTTTCACTGCCCATTCACATTTCACTGTCATGATAGCGCTAGCAGGTGCCGATAAGACATGGGCTCATTTACTTTTATTTATTTTAACTATGGTTCAAATAAAGCACTATACAGAGAACTATACTATCGACGCTGCCCTGCCCACTATACTAATCGTTAATCACCAACACAAGTAGCTGTTAAAACAGTGCTTGTGATCATCTGTCAGTCTGTCGTATCAAATCAAATTATTTTTCACCATGTTTTTAATAAATCATGATATGCAAGTTTTAATTTTAAAGTCTTTGGTTTTTAAAAAAAATAAATAAAGGTTAAATTTTGAAAATTTTGGTATACCAGCCATGCAGCCTCAACACCATATTGCCAGATCCCAGTTCAGTTTCTAACGGAGTTTTATATTAACAGGAAACGATGTAACAGAGTCGATATATTTTAATGTTGCTATAGTGATACTATGGGGTGGCAAGTCCCCATGGCCATGCATCGTGGTCCGATAGTTTCAATTTTCATTGTGTCTTAATACATTACGTACTATGCATCAATCAACACTATTGCAACCATGCAGTTGCACCGGTCACATAAATTATTATGTGGCAGTAATTTGTCAACATTGGCACAATTATAACATCTCAACATGGTAAAAATATGTCTAATTCGTCACAAAACAAATTATAACTCTATTTGCTCCTTGTTGGCAAAATAACTAGTCTAATTCGTCACAAAACAAATTATAACTCTATTTGCTCCTTGTTGGCAAAATAACTAGTTTATTGACATAGGTATTATGATAAAGTAACATTATATTCTACAGAGGTATGATCTTCTTCAAAATAGGTGCAAGAAATGTAAATTTCGTCACACAAGTTATTGTAACGGCCACGGTTAGATACATTTTCTTTCACATCAAACTGTTCTTATTATAGTTTCAATTGATATATACAGGAAATATAGAAACCCATGCCAATTTTTAACACATTCAAATTTTTACTGTTGAGTGTTGGGGCAGGAAAAGTGAATTTTGTCACATTTTGTTAAGAAAGCAAAATTAACCTCAACATTGCAATGTTAAACTTGAGTTCCGATTAGCTGAATAATAACCTACCAATCATTTCTGGAAGAATATTGTATTCTAATCGAGGTATGGTTATTATTGTTTCAAAATTAAACTTATTAATGATTTCGTATCATGTTTGTGACAATTTTGACATTAACTGCCCTTAACAAGTGAACGAACTGTTTCGTCCTTTAAATATTTATATAGAGTGTTCCCGCCTTTCAAACCAAAATCAGGTATGATTATTATATATGAATTTTACTTGATAGAGTGCTTTTGTTGAAGTTTTTTTTTTCAGGCTCTAATGATGTAGTTTCACGAAGATTTCAAGCATAGCGTTCGCGTTGTGTGATTCTCTTGGCCTTCGTGTCGAAAAGCATTACAAAATCAAAAATTTGATTTCGGCAATTCACGGAAAATTTCAAATTCCATAATATAATGTGACAGAATTTACCTCATTTCCCAATAACCAAGTGCATATATTAGCTAACTGTTCAAAACAACATATTTTAGGGCTATGATCGGTAGAAAAACCATCAAATAATGAGTTGAAGGGGTTTTGAGGACACCTCACAGTAGTAAAGAGGTACCATATTCTGAGTGTAACAAATTTGTCGAAATATTTCTTTATAACCAGTAACCACTCGATCCGTGCCCTTTAACCGATGTTGTATCATAATTGTTAGATTGAAAATTATATGTATGTATTTTAGACTAAGGAATGCTATTTACTAATCGGGCAGCTATAGTTAACAAAGTCACAAAAATGTGACATTTTAACTATTATAGTGCCTAACAATGATAGATTTTCTTTCTGAGCAGTGCATATGGGAGTATGGGTCACGTGGCTAATGTTCAGAACTTCTGAAAATGCTAAATTAATAAATGCTAAAATTGAGCCACTATCGTCGAAAACGCTATTTAAAAAATTTGAACAATATCCTCTAACTTCAATAAACGTGTCCATATTATATACTAACAGCGTTCATATACTAATCGCGTTGTTGACAAAAACTTGTTTCACAAAAATTCTTATTCCTTGGCCAATTTTTTATTTTTTCATGCTGATTTGAAAGCATTTGACCCAGTCAAAAAAGTTTCAGTTCTATATCTTTTACGGTTTTTGCGGAACGTCGTCTTAGTGTTGATGCCGTGGTGTCAGTAAAATGGTACGGATATATATTATATATACATATCCGTATACCTATATATATCGTCTCGCTTTATATCCTAAGATATAGTAAGATGTAGTAAGAAACGATAAAAACTTTTTTTGTCACTTTAAATTTGTGCACGCTTTAGTCGCTGTCTTGGAAACAGTAAAGTAAAATATATTAAATACTCAATTTACAAAATCATACCTTGACTGGAGACTCCCCGAACTAGAAAGAACAGTAGTACGATCATAAGTTTAACGCGCATTTCCGTTCCACCTGATTTCTTGAGTCGTGATCTTTAGAATTAAGCTAATTCAAAATATATAATAAGTTAACGCATAAATTTCATCATCAATTCCAAAATCAATAATGTATGTATTGCAACAACAACAAAACATGCGTCTCCATGAAAACTAAAAAATCCATAAAAACTAAAAACACTGAAGCAAAGACAGTCAGGCAAACAAATAAAAGCCCAAGTCATTTTGAAAATCGTTCATTTAAAATTTTGGTCATTTACACGATTATGAACGTAGAATAATTTATGAGGTGTCAAATGGTATTAGGGTTTGCTTACGATCGTTAAAATGGATGAATTATTACGGTAGCAGTGACCCAGCAAACAGAAATTGCAGGCCAAATCGTTATCACTATCATCAGGCGAATTTAGCAGTTTGCAAATTTATTGAAAGGAAAATAAGTACTAGTGGTCGTTGTGAACAGAGTGAACACACCTCATTTAAATTCGTCACCCCAAAGTAAATACCCGCACTGGATTACTACCCCTGATCTAAACCTGGGTAACTGTAACGTCAGCGATTCTGACTGCCAATTTTGTCACATGAACATCTAGGCAGTGTTTGATTGGTCTAAACACGTTACCAAACACCAAAATCAGCTGCTGAGTAGGCTGAGATATTTCAGGAAGAATCTCTTGATTTTTGGCTCGTCTAAATCTTGGTGATCATTGTTCATATAATCGCTATATTTCTCTCCAAATTTTCACGTGAGTAGACCCAATTCTCCCAGCTAAGATTTAATTCCATTCCCAATCCTGAGTTGTTTCCAGAATGATATCTTATTCAACTTCCGCCCTATTTTTAGCCTTAATTTTCTTTATTTCAGCTGCTGTAACTATGAAGAGAATCCTACGAGTGGAACTCCCATAGAAACTGGTCCTATTTGCTCCTTCAATTATCTTGAGTGGAGAGACGATATTCAGGCTAAGTTTGGTCGATGCTTCGGGTAAGTTTTATGTTACCAGATTCACTAAATATTCTAATTGTAAACTTATAATGTTATCGGAAAAAATATTTTACCAGCGCCAATGTAAAATGTATACATTATATGATTTAGTAATATACCCTACTTACAAGTTAGCATTTTGCTAGGGCGATCATGGGAATGTAAATATAAATAAAGTTTCCTTGCCTGCAATGCAGTTGTGACATAAAATTGCGTGTACGTGATCACAGATAATAAATTTCTGGCGGCTCATGAATCATACTCCTCCATAATTTAAACAACAATAATTTTCAAAATCGTTCAATCAGGGCGGACCATTTGTTAAGGAGTGTAAAAGAGAAGGTGAATTGCTGTGAGGGTGATGTCGAGACCGTGGATTGCACTGTTGTTGACCAGTATGACGGAGACACTTTGACATGTCCTTGGGGATCTGTTGTAAATGGACTTGGTGTCAATTCAGGTGAGTTAGGATTAGTCCAACAGATATGTTTTGATCCAAATGGGCATTATATTCTAGTGAATTGTTTGAAACTGCCTTGTTTTATTGAAATGTTGCCTCTGGAGTCTGGGGAGCGGGTTAATCTAATTTGAACTTGCAGTTATCCATGAATTAAGCAGTCTATAAAATATTTCACCGACTTACAAACCACAGTTAAGTTATCAGAACGTTCAAAATCATATTAACCTCAACTCTATTTCGCCTAAAATACGACATTTTACCTAAAAAGCTAAAATTTGTATTTTCAGAGGAAGTAACGTATCTGGAGTGTTGCCTGACGAACTGTAGATACGGTAAATGCGTGGAGAGAGTGCGAGAGTGTGTTGATGGTGAGATTGTGCAAGATATCACCATGAACGGTGGAGAGCTCGTCATGAGGTGCTGTGCTATTCTTGAGATGCTCTCTGACCACGGTTTGTTTGATCATTTGTTAGTTTGGATAATATCTCGGTAGTGATTCACATCGTTTCATTAGCTAACATCGTCAAGCGTCAGTATTATTTAGACGCATGAATTTAACCATAATTCAGAATTCATGGTTCAAACTTAACGGCCAACTATTACTATGATATTTTATCAATTGCATGACGTTTAAAACACTTTTATATCAGAACTTTTATAAACAACATTTCCTACAGAGTTCCAGGAAAGAAGGAAAATACCAACACGCAGAACAAAACGGTCCACAGCCTCATCACGTGACCTATACAGCCTGCCCTCTCCTCCTACCATAGACCCGACATACCACCTCCGGAGGAGACGTGAAGCACCGACCCCAGACCCTGCTGATTGTCATTTGAGCCACTTCTCGGAGAAGTCGGAGAATGCTAACTATGCGGGCTGTGAGAGGAAGAACTCCGTTATGAGAAAGGCGGGCTTCAGTAACATTGAGTGTTGCAGTGCTAACTGTGAAACTAGCAGGTGAGTGTTGCAGTGCTAACTGTGAAACTAGCAGGTGAGTGTTGCAGTTCTAACTGTGAAACTAGCAGGTGGGTGTTGCAGTTCTAACTGTGAAACTAGCAGGTGAGTGTTGCAGTTCTAACTGTGAAACTAGCAGGTGAGTGTAGCAGTTCTAACTGTGAAACTAGCAGGTGAGTGTTGCAGTTCTAACTGTGAAACTAGCAGGTGAGTGTTGCAGTTCTAACTGTGAAACTAGCAGGTGAGTGTCGCAGTGCTAACTGGTGAAACTAGCAGGTGAGTGTTGTAGTTTTAACTGTGAAACTAGCAGGTGGGTGTTGCAGTTCTAACTGTGAAACTAGCAGGTGAGTGTTGTAGTTCTAACTGTGAAACTAGCAGGTGAGTGTTGTAGTTCTAACTGTGAAACAAGCAGGTGAGTGTTGCAGTTCTAACTGTGAAACTAGCAGGTGAGGGGTTATTTTTCTCTTCTTGGTTTGATCACTTTGATGGAATTTTTGATGTGCAAGTGCCTTGTGGATTTTTATTTGGTGAAGCACTGTTGAGATATTTCTGCGTAAAATAGTATCACAGTGGATACATTTTTGTGAGAAGTTTTACTATTAGTATGATGTCAGGTGTAACATTGTTGAAATGGACAGTAGGAGGACATTTAGCTGCCCCCCGGGAACTATCATAAACGCTATCGGCAAATCAACTGTAACAGGTACTAGAATGACTCTTACTATAATAATAAGCTAATTCATATTATTGAAATAATGTACTGATGATTATTATCCGCTGATTTCTAAATACAGTTTGAAACGCGAGAAACAAGATTGACTACTATACTTGCAGCAGCGACTAAAAAATACGACTATTACTGTCACATGTAAAACACCCGTCTTGTTGTCAGCTTCGGGTGAATAAACCCCAAACATTTCGGGGGGGGGGGGGGGGGGGGGGGGGATCATACACTTAGTACCGGACATGACGTTGGTGGGTGGGTCATTTTTTCTTCTAAAAACACAGTTAGTACATGGTACTAACTGGTGGGTCTACTGCCCATTTTCCAGAAAAACAGTTAGTACATGGTACTAAAGGGGGTGCAGGTGTCTAACCCCAAAATAACCCATTTTACCTCAAATTTCAATTTTGGGAATGGGTTTTGAGGTTTTTTAAAGTTTTTTTTTTATTTTTTAAATTTTTTAAAGTCTTCCTTTAAAGTTTAAATGAGTTTAAAAAAAAAAAAAGCAATTTCTGGGTGGGTATCTTATTCTATATACCAAAAAACAGTTAGTACCACGATTTTTCGACAGTTAGTACCGCAAAAGGCGGCAAAAGGGGGTGGGTGGGTCTAGTGAAAAATATCCAAAACTACACTTAGTCGACGTGATGTCCGACACTTGGTACCTGATCCCCCCCCCCCCCCCCCCCCCCCCCGAACATTTTACAAGTATAAGCTAACAATATGTTAACTTCACCCAGATAAGATAAACCTATTGTCGTGCTGTGATCTGGATTGTAGAATTGGAGAATGTACGACCCGTAGTGCGTACTGTAAGCCGGGGGAAGTTATCAGTAGTGTTAGGAAGGATGTGAACTGTGATAGACTCCCCTGTCCTTTCAGGTTAGTTCATACTCCAACACCCACCATGGCCATATGTTGTATGAAATTGATAAAGCAAATGTTTTGATTATTTTATAGAAGTATTTTATAAAGTACAATTAAGCCCACATATTATTGGAGCACTGTTCAATAACGAGCAGTCTCATTCGCCAACTTGTTATGAGTTCTAAAATAGGGGGGGGTCCACGTTAAAAAAGTTAAATTCTAAGATCGAGATTTTGGAATTTAACATTAATTACTTTAACTTTTTTAACTTTTTTAACATAAATTAAAAATCAGATTTTGGCTGACTAATCGGTTCAAATTTTAACATAATTACCCAAATTAAACTCAATTATGAGTGTTGACCTTTAGTACTAGTAGTACCTCGCTCTTGCAATTGTTTTCTGTAGTTGTAACTGATTTGATAACTCTACAAAAAAAAAACACCTTGTATCTATATATACACATAATTGTATAATTTACTAATATACTTCGACTTACTTCGACTTAGGGCGGCTTCAGCGTCCGAACAGAAATAGTCTTCTTCCAAATCTGTCTATCCAGCATGAGTTTGTTAATCTCTTTGCTGTCGTCAAGCCCCGTGTCCTTCCGAAGGATGTCAATGTATGTGAGATGTGGTCTTCCCCTTCGACGATGTCCTTGAAGGGGTTCCCAGAAGAGAAGTTGATGACTCAATAGTTCTTCATGTCTGGCTAAATGACCTGCGAGTCTCATCCTCCGTGCAGCTATCTTATCAGATGCTCTGATGAGGTGTCCATACACCTTGGCGTTAGTCAACTGAGTTGGCCGCAACACTATCTGTTATAAGAGCAAGGTCGTCAGCAAAGTCCGCATCAGTGACCTTGACTGCCAGATAGCGACGGCTTCTTCTAGGGTGTAGAGTAAACCCAAAGTCCCTACCCTCTAGGGACACCCTCATAATGTAGCCAATTACGATTATGAATAGGTAGGGCGCCAAAGTGTCTCCCTGCATCACTCCTGCTAGAATGAAGAATGCTTCACTCAGACCATCCTCGGTAATCACACGAGCAAATGTATCTGCATACATTCTTTGTATCAAGCCTACAATCTCCTTGGGAATTCCATATGCCAGGAGGATCTTCATGAGGAGTCCACGGTGTCCGCTGTCGAATGCCTTCTTGAAATCAATGAAGAGCATTACCGCGGTCAGATCTTTATCCCGGGCTCCCTCAAATACCCTTCTTAGGCCAAGAATATGACTAGTTGTTGACCTACTCTCTCTGAATCCGTTCTGATTGATCCTTAAGATGTCTTCCATGGCAGGTTTGATCCTGTTCAGTATCATCTTATTGAGAGTCTTACTCACTATAGATGTCAGTGCAATACCTCTATAGTTATCTACTTTGGTCAAATTCCCTTTCTTTGGAACATGCACGATGTTTAGGTGCTTCCATTGGTCAGGAACATCGCCATCAACTAGTGCTTTATTGCAGAAGTCAAGGATCAAATCATCAACATTCAACATCTACCCTCTTCAGTACTTAAGGGGCAACTCCATCCTCTCCAAATGCCTTACCTTCTTTAATCGATTTCGTAGCCTCCTCCAGTTCGGTCTTGGTGAACTTATCCACACTGATGTTTTGTGGTGGATGTACGACTGGTATGTCCACTTCTTCGTTTGGAACTACTGGAGGTTGTCCAAGTAGCTTGGTAACGTGGTCTTTCCAGGCTCTCAATCTATCCTCTCTACTACCTCCTTCTACAAGACCACATGGCTTCTTCTTTCTCCCACTGACCTCATTAACAAGATTCCAGCTCTCTTTGTTCTTGCATCTACCGGCTGCGTTTTCAGCTTTTCTTATTTTCTGTTTAAGCAGCTCTTCCTCCACAGTACGGTAGCATGCAGAGAGAGTGTCTTTCTCCTCGGCAACTGTCTGTCTGTTGTCTTCACAAGGATCCAGATGGTAGGTCTCCTTGGCAGCAAACAATTTGCTTCTGGCTTCCTCTACTCGTGGGTCGTTGGCAGGATCGTCATACCGCTTCTTAGGTTTATGCGGAAGATGCTTCCTATTTGCATACTTCACTGCTTCAATAAACTTTCCATACTTAGTGGTGACGTCACTAGTAGGACCTAGATCTAGTTGCTCCTCACTCAAGAGTGCACTATACCTATTTCTAACTTCAACTCCATACTTGATCTGTAACTCTTGATCAGTTTTGAGACGACTGAAGTCGTAACATGTGACCCGTGGTGGACTTATGCTCTTTCGTAGACTGAGCTTTACAGTTGAGAGTACTGCCCGATGGTCAGAGCCCAGGGAATTGAAAGAGTTGCATGGCTCGGTGTTCTTTATTGAGCTCATCCACTTCTTCCGTACCAGGACATAGTCAATCTGGCTCCTAGTTAGTACTCCATCTGAAGATCTGAGAGGTGAGTCCACTGCTTACCAGCACTCTTCTGAAAACGATGATTCGTCGCCTCTAACTCTCCCTCCAGCAGTGTATCCCTGAGCAGATGACCATTACGATTGGTCACTTGATGCCAGTACCATCCCGTATCTTCACCATTCAACTTGCTGAGGTGAGCATTAAGATCTCCTATTACAAGTATTAGATGATGAGAGGGGACCTCCCTTACTGCTGCTCTCAAGCAGTCGTGAAACTCTTCGGCTTCTTCGACAGTTGCGGATTCCGTTGGACTATACACAGAGATTATGGTTAATCTTGGGTTTCCGTCCAACGACACAAGCATGCAGCGCTTACTATAGGTCTTGATAAGACTAACTGCATTAAAGACTTGTTTAGTCAGCAGGAATCCCACTCCTCCTGTAGACGCTTGTGCTCTGTTTCTCCATGCTGAAGTTGTTATTAGGTGGACTCCCTTCTTGTGCCTCTCTATCTTGACTTCTTCATCATGCACAACTCGGTGTTCTTGTATTGCGAGGACAGATATCTGACTGCGCAAGAAAAGAATAACCATTTCAAGCCGTTTAGAAAACTCCCTCACAGTACGGATATTAAGAATCCCAATGATACTCTTCGTTGTACAACTAACTACTCCTCCACTATTTTTTTGTTTTTTGATGTTTTCTGTTGGCTTTCTAGGATTCATAAACACATCATCAGCTGCCCGTCCACTATGTGGGTTTAAGACAACCGAGTCATAACTGTACTGATCCTCGATAGGCCTGGTAGGGGCTTGAACCCTAGTGCTTTTGGTTGTAACCATATCTGTTTTTCAAAAGGCTAAGTGACCCAGTGAAGTCCCCTTCACTGTGACAAATGGTCACTAATCCCAATGCCACGCCACCGGAACATTGGGGAAAACCGCAGGAACATTTTACCAACTCGAACATGTAAACGTTAACCACATGAACATAACGTTTATCAGGCTGTATCACTAGCACTCAACTTTACTCTACTCGATCTTCACCTGCTCCATGCAGGACATTAAGCTTATGACCTAAAGCGTAAGGGAGTTAGAGCGTGAAACAGAAATTTCTGCTTTGACGAGGGCTAACTCTCCCTCTGACTACCGGTTACCCAATACCCTGGCACAGGGAGCTGTATCCTATCTAACAGAGCGTGGTCCAGTCTGACTGGGTCGTAGTAGAATAGGTTTGGAGGGTAACAGCCTACACCTCTTTAACTACTGTGCAATCCACAGTAAAGATTTATGAGTGTCCGAGCCCCTTGTGAGCCAAGAGTTTAGGAGTCAATGACGTTTTGTGATTGAGCTCCTCGGGACTCATTGTTTCCCGTCGCCCTTCCTGTATTTAGCCTGGACACAGCCCAGTTTCCAGTCTTCACCACGTGGAGGTAGCAGGGGAGGACTTGATGTGGAGTGGCTATCAACATGTTGACTGATGATTAACTGGAAGGGGGCACCACAGGGATACCCCTTTTCAAAGTTCTGACAACCTCACGGCAGCACAGGGTTTCTATCCAGCAGTGACACTTTGGGCCACCTAACCTTCACACAACCATTGGAAGACCAAATAATATAATCATCTTACTATATATAAAGCGAGACGATATATATGTATGTATATATCCGTGCCATTTTACTGACACCACGGCATCAACTTTAACGCAACTTTCCGCAAAAACCGTAAAAGATGTACAACTGAAACTTTTTTGACTGGGTCAAATGCTTTAATGGCCTTCAAATCAGCATGAAAAAATACAAAATTGGCCAAGGAATAATAATTTTAGTGCCCAAAATTTGGACTCCCAAGTGGTGTCAAAAACGCGAATTAAATAGGTAATAATTATTTTAGTCTCGAATTAAATAGGTAATAATTATTTTAGTCTCTCGAGTCTTGACACCACTTTAGGGTTAGACGGGTTCCTGCTAGTTCATATAATAGGAAAGAGCATGTCGGCCAACCACAAGTACACAGTAGTGGTCAATGGGTTGGAATTGCGGGACAGATTACAGGTAGTAGCGAATGCTATTGATGCCAAGTATAACGGGACGTCAGAAACTGGGAAGGAGTGGGCAGAGTATTTGGGGGATGAACATTACAGTCAGAATTCAGTCGGGACCCAAGGAAATGGCTCGCAGCCCGACCAATACTCATTAGGAGGGTGGCTGTCACGATATGGTCTGGAATGTTACACGGAACAATTGGAAGAGGCGGGATTTGGATCACCCAATAATTTCCAGTGCGTTCAGGAAAGTGACCTGGACAAGTTGGAAATATTTGACAAATGTCATCGGCTGACTATCCTGCATGCAGCCAAACGGATCCTTATTAGAGGAGTAGCTAATATCGTGAAGGGAGAATGTTAGAATCCACGAAAATAACATCCCCTGGCCCTCCTCGTCAGGAAACACAAATTGTATTGATACTTTTATAATGGACAATGGTACATAAATAAATTTATATATTTCTGAATAAGTTTCAATGTTCCATTTATTTAATATTATACAGCTAAATTAATATTATCCAGCTAATTTATTAAATTACTTTTGCAGATATTTTCATTTTATTCTCTCGATAATTGAAAGGTTTTATTTTACCCAGCTCGGTAGTTTTGAATTTCAATTGTTTTTAACATTTAATCAGTTTAATGATCAAATGTATCAATTATTTATCGGTTGTACCTATGTTATATTAGGACGCAATGAAACTACCGGACCACGATGTATGGGGACTTGCCACCCCATGGCAACATTAAAATATATCGACTCTGTTACATCGTTTCCTCAAATTATTTGTTATATAGTAGTGTTGAAAGTATTAAAACTGTATATATGACTGTTTTACTCTTGTCATGGGCATTCCTATATTCCTACATGTAATGACTAATGAACAAAAAAACCAACGCATGACCTAAAAGTAAACTAGTCTAGAATATTCACTCCATTGCAATTTCAACCCAAATTTGAATTTATGTTAAAAAAGTTAAACTTTCTAAGCCTGAATTTTGAAATTTAACATTAATTACTTTAACTTTTTTAACTTTTTTTAACGTGGACCCCCCCCTAAAATATACCCTTCTTGAACTCCTTACATCACTTCCAGAGTCGAGTGCTGTAAAACAATGGATAAATACTCGGTTGTCACTGGAAAGATCTTCACACCACCCAGACTCAGTGCCTCACCGGAGCTAGGAGTACCTGATGATAATGGTGGTCATGTTGAACATGACGGTGGGTTTTTTGTTAACTTTTATCTGTATTATCCGTAATATAAACACTTACAATGTTTTAAAATAATGATGCCTTATTTTTGAACTTTAGAAAGATGTTTCTTATGCCTTGGAAGTATAGATAATGATCGGAGTATGTCTATGTTGAGATGTACTTCATGCCTGAATGTAGATAATTTAAAAACAGGTTTGCATTGTTTGGGGAATGTTTTTTAACTCCCTCTCACTGAATCAACCCTAACACGAACAGTTCATTGAACAGTTGAACAGTGCGTTTATTTTCTAATCTGTCAGAGTCGGCTGCGTATAAGAAGTTCCTGATACCGACGGAAGACTGTCCGTACATCATGCGGGGAAGAGCGGTCACGTGCCCTGTGTAAGTGGAACAATTTTTCAGTTTACAATCCAACATTTTTAAAGCAAACTTGGGTTTTTTTTTCAGTGTAACGTACTCAAAACAGCTGGGATAATGTGATCATATTTGACACCATGCATTGATAAGACTTTAAAAAATAGTTATGTACTTCACCCCAAGTATATGCAGTAAGTATGAATTTAACATTTTATTATGTTTATTAAGTAATGCACATAAACTTGTACAGTAAGTACGAACTGGACGTAGTTCACACGATAGACGATGGAATGTTGGAGGGAAGGTGTTGCATCTCTTCTGATATCATCACTTGCATACCAACACTTTCCGGACCGTGTCAGGATGCTATCTGCAGTGTGGGCATGGCTGGAAGTGGACTCTTCAAACTGGGCTGTCTCTCTGTTGAAAATGATGAGGTGAAATTCAATTCTTGGCGATAAAGTTCTGTGTTTTGTCTTATTTTAAGGTAGTAAAGAAATTGTGAAGGGTTTAGAGTTTTGTTTCTTTCGTAAGGTTACGTGATCTTTATTATCTTTACTGGTCATGCCTGTTTTAAAAGATATCAATTTATCAGGTTGTAAAACCAAGAAAATGTGTGGAATTTGAAATGCGCGGAACTGATGTTGTGTCGTGTCCCACCAAGTTCTCAATGTCTGACATCGTATCGAGGTAAGCTTCAGAGGCTTTTAGAACCATAATTTAAATCGTTGTTATCCATTGAAAATCAAAATGACTTATACCCCTGAGATAATAACCAAATATATTTCCAATATTTCAGTTGTCCGGATGGGATTCACGAGAATTGCATCATACACGTAACCTGCTGTGTAGAAGAGCTGCCAGTTCATTTCGACATAAAGCGCCATGTTCCTGCCTCTGTCTACGAAGTAGAATTGTTCGATTCGGTCGTCATCGACTGTGGAATGTGCGTATTTTGGAATAATAAACCTTTATTTGAATAGTTTAATGAAACAACTTAAATTATAACACATATAAATCAAATTTTGTGCTTCGCGGTTCGCCTGGTTTGAATGTTATATCTGGCTCAAAGACCTAACGTTGACGTTTCAGCGCGGCTTTATTTTCTTTGAAATTGCATGTATTTTTGTAACGCGCCTAAACAAAATTGCTGTAAAAACTAAATCTGTCCCATCCAGTATAACAGAAAGTATGCTAAGTTATGTTTGACGGTGGGAAAATGATTTTTTGGTCATATATGACTTTCATGACTCAGTCATATAATAGATTATGACTTTATGATATACATTATACAAAGTATCAAGAAGTGCCAATACATTTTACATTTTGAATATTTCAAAATCAGCTGTACCACAAACAATCGACTAATGTTAAGACTCCTGTTTTCAATCTACAGACTTGGTGGTTGGTATTGGACATAAACAATAAAGTCAAGGGAATAAAATTTGACAAAGATTCATTTACTAACACTTAACAGGCTCTTGGCAGCTTATTCTAACATTATACCTAAAGTAAGTTATCCAGTACTCATATTTGCTTTTCCTACAAACTCAGGTATGGCCAAGCACTGATCTCCAAAATAGCTATGGGACGGATCCCCGAAGGAGTCTGTGGTCCCTCTCCTTCTAGCAAGTGCTATCTTCAGCAGTCGTTCGTAACCTCGGATTCCGCTACATGCGACGTTGGATACGCTCTCAAGTCAATAAGTTTTACACCCGATGGTTTAGTTGCTAGCCCTTTCTCCTGCTGCAGCATCGGCGGTAAGAACCTTCCGTTAGCTATCTGTGCTGTATAGTGTATATCCTCAGGATACCTATTTTGAACGTACACAGTACCAATTCATAAGATCAGCCATGCATTTAACATTCATTTGTATTTTTATAAAAAGTTATACTTGAAATCAGAACATGAAAGGTCCTTCTTAAAGTTCATCACAACCACCCATCACCAATTTACACCAGGTAACGATCCTAGTGAAACAACAGCATCAAACTCGATGAACAACATAGACTGCGAGCACGGCTTCATCAACTCCATTAAAGTAGATACAACTAAATCCGACTCAAATCTCACTGCAATGTGTATCTACTCGCAGAGGAGTGTTGAATCGAGTGTCTGGAGTGTATCAGGAGTGTCGGAAGCAGGAGTGCTGGGAGCAACTCGTGAGTTTATATTACAGTTAACTATCAGTAATCCCCTCAATAGATTTGTCACAGACCTTAGTCCATCAATGTACTGCTATAAATCATCTCAATCTTTTGCAATATTTTACTTATTTGTATTTTTTCGTAATTCATGTAAATTTCAGCGGTTACGGATGAGCCTAGTTGCAATGGGCTGTCAAAACAAAAACAGCCGTGTATTTTGGAAGACTCCATAATTCCAGGAGAAAGTTTCACAACAATTGAGTCTTCTACGTTTTGGGCTTGCATGACCGCTTGCTGGAAATCTGATCGTTGTTGTGCCGGATCATACGTATCCTCGAGCGGAGTTTGCCAGCTAAAGGCAGATAGCCACTCTCAGGCAGAGCAGACCGTATATTCTAAGGCTAACAAAGTTAAATCTTTTGACTTTACTTGTTCAACCAAAATCAGCCAGTCAATCAGCTTGGGAGTGAAATTAAAAAACAAAGATTCAAGAAAAAGTGATGAAATAGAGGAGGAAAGGAAAATGAATACAATTGGGACAAAGTTTAACAGTGCCCTTCGGAATGAAGGTGGGCCCACTATAGCCCTCTCCGTAGGTGTCACCAAACCTGTAAAGCCTACTGAACCACTTTGTGTTTACAAAGGAGCTATTTATCCAGACGGGACAATTGACTCTAAAAGCAAGGACACTTCGGACGATTGTGCTACTGCTTGTGCAGAATCAAAAGATTGCGTTGTTGCCACTTACATCGGTAGCGCTAAAAAATGTATCTTAAAGAGTGAAAAGCACAAGGCTCTCATTAGAACTGAGTGGGCTGTTGCAAATCAAGTAAAAACGTTTGACTTTGAAAATCCGTGTGTTGGTGTCAGACCAAAGAGTCCAATTAGGGAGGCAAGAGAGAAGGAACTCGGAATAAATGCTAGAAATGGAAAACCTCCCTGTAGGTACCATAACGCTGTATTAGTGGGAGGAACTTTCTTCAGCGCCGACTCTACGTCAATCGATAAGTGTGGAGAGATTTGCCTAAAGAAGCCGGCGTGTTCAGCTGTTACTTTTCTGTTTGAAAAGGAGAAATGCCACGTGAAAAATAAACTGCACAAAGGTCCCACATACACTCAATTTGCTGAGGAAAATGGTGCAGTATCACTCGATTATAACTGTGACTTAAAAGCTTATCACGACTTAATGTTAAAGTTCCCTGCTGAAAGAAAAATTCATGGCCTAAAAGAAGCCTGCCGATACAAAAACAGACAAATATCGGGTAAGGTGGTTGAGGAGGTAGATCTGGTCTCTGAGCTGGAGTGTGCCACAGCATGTCTAAGTAGCCAAGATTGCTTTGGCCTAACTTACCTACCCAAATCTATGACCTGTTACCTTAAAGGTGAAGGGCACAACGGAGCCAAGTCACAGGAAACTCTTGGAGTTATTTCGTACGATTTCACCCTGGATTGCTTGCCTGAAGGGCAAGAGAAGGGAGCGACCCCGCCTGTTGTTAAGGTTTGCGAGTATCTAGACATGATGTACCGCGGAAGTTCTGTTATAAAAACTGTTATCGATGTGGTGTCATCTGAGAATTGTGTGGAACTTTGTTCAGAAATTCCAAAATGTAAGGCCGTGACGTATCTTTCTGGAACAACGTCCAGCAAATGTTTCATGAGAGGACAAGATCGTGGACCGCTATATCCATCGAAAAGCACAGAAACCCGCAAAGTTGTATCATATGACCTCGATTGTCGACCAGATGTGCCAGACAACCTCGTACTGAAGAAACGATGCCTCCTGAAAGATCAAGTGTTTACTGGAGGGTTCTTGGAAAAACAAAATGACGTTCCTTCATCAACGATATGCTTCGAGAAATGCTCAAGCCTTGACAAATGTGTTGCTGCTACATACGCGCCCAGGACAAAGAGTTGCTCGCTCAGAGATTCCTCAAGGGAGGAACCGAAAGTTACTGAGTTTGCCACCATAAACAAACTGGTTTCTTACTGTTTCCTGTGTCATGCCCAAACGTCTGGATTGAATATGGCGAAAGATCTGGACAAAGGAGGAATAGCACCACTTCCAAAGAAATCCTGTTTACTAAAAGGTCAAGTTTTCCGTGGTGGATTATTGGAGAAAAAAACTGATGTCCTGTCATCGGACAAATGTTTTGAAATGTGTTCAACCGACAAAGATTGTGTTGCAGCTACATATTCTCCAAACAACAAATTTTGTGTCCTGAGAGATTCCTCTAGAGAAGATTCTACAGAGACTGAATTAGCGGTCAAGAACGGATTAGTATCTTATGACTTTTTGTGCGATGAAAAGACACCCAAGAAAGAGAAAGCTGGAGTTTCTGATGAGAAGATTGCAGAAATATCAGATATGCCGACTCCTAAGCAGTCCTGTTTACTAAAAGGTCAAGTTTTCCGTGGTGGATTATTGGAGAAAAAAACTGATGTCCTGTCATCGGACAAATGTTTTGAGATGTGTTCTACCGACAAAGATTGTGTTGCAGCTACATATTCTCCAAACAACAAATTTTGTGTCCTGAGAGATTCCTCTAGAGAAGATTCTACAGAGACTGAATTTGCGGTCGAGAACGGATTAGTATCTTATGACTTTTTGTGCGATGAAAAGACACCCAAGAAAGAGAAAGCTGGAGTTTCTGATGAGAAGATTGCAGAAATATCAGATATGCCAACTTCTAAGCAGTCCTGTTTACTAAAAGGTCAAGTTTTCCGTGGTGGACTATTGGAGAAAAAAACTGATGTCCTGTCATCGGACAAATGTTTTGAAATGTGTTCTACCGACAAAGATTGTGTTGCAGCTACATATTCTCCAAACAACAAATTTTGTGTACTGAGAGATTCCTCTAGAGAAGATTCTACAGAGACTGAATTTGCGGTCGAGAACGAATTAGTATCTTATGACTTTTTGTGCGATGAAAAGACACCCAAGAAAGAGAAAGCTGGAGTTTCTGATGAGAAGATTGCAGAAATATCAGATATGCCAACTTCTAAGCAGTCCTGTTTACTAAAAGGTCAAGTTTTCCGTGGTGGACTATTGGAGAAAAAAACTGATGTCCTGTCATCGGACAAATGTTTTGAAATATGTTCAACCGACAAAGATTGTGTTGCAGCTACATATTCTCCAAACAACAAATTTTGTGTACTGAGAGATTCCTCTAGAGAAGATTCTACAGAGACTGAATTTGCGGTCGAGAACGAATTAGTATCTTATGACTTTTTGTGCGATGAAAAGACACCCAAGAAAGAGAAAGCTGGAGTTTCTGATGAGAAGATTGCAGAAATATCAGATATGCCAACTCCTAAGCAGTCCTGTTTGCTGAAAGGTCAAGTTTTCCGTGGTGGATTATTGGAGAAAAAAACTGATGTCCTGTCATCGGACAAATGTTTTGAAATGTGTTCTACCGACAAAGATTGTGTTGCAGCTACATATTCTCCAAACAACAAATTTTGTGTCCTGAGAGATTCCTCTAGAGAAGATTCTACAGAGACTGAATTTGCGGTCGAGAACGGATTAGTATCTTATGACTTTTTGTGCGATGAAAAGACACCCAAGAAAGAGAAAGCTGGAGTTTCTGATAAGAAGATTGCAGAAATATCAGATATGCCAACTCCTAAGCAGTCCTGTTTACTAAAAGGTCAAGTTTTCCGTGGTGGACTATTGGAGAGAAAAACTGATGTCCTGTCATCGGACAAATGTTTTGAAATGTGTTCAACCGACAAAGATTGTGTTGCAGCTACATATTCTCCAAACAACAAATTTTGTGTCCTGAGAGATTCCTCTAGAGAAGATTCTACAGAGACTGAATTTGCGGTCGAGAACGAATTAGTATCTTATGACTTTTTGTGCGATGAAAAGACACCCAAGAAAGAGAAAGCTGGCGTTTCTGATGAGAAGATTGCAGAAATATCAGATATGCCAACTCCTAAGCAGTCCTGTTTACTAAAAGGTCAAGTTTTCCGTGGTGGACTATTGGAGAAAAAAACTGATGTCCTGTCATCGGACAAATGTTTTGAAATGTGTTCAACCGACAAAGATTGTGTTGCAGCTACATATTCTCCAAACAACAAATTTTGTGTCCTGAGAGATTCCTCTAGAGAAGATTCTACAGAGACTGAATTTGCGGTCGAGAACGAATTAGTATCTTATGACTTTTTGTGCGATGAAAAGACACCCAAGAAAGAGAAAGCTGGAGTTTCTGATGAGAAGATTGCAGAAATATCAGATATGCCAACTCCTAAGCAGTCCTGTTTACTGAAAGGTCAAGTTTTCCGTGGTGGATTATTGGAGAGAAAAACTGATATCCTGTCATCAGACAAATGTTTTGAAATGTGTTCTACCGACAAAGATTGTGTTGCAGCTACATATTCTCCAAACAACAAATTTTGTGTACTGAGAGATTCCTCTAGAGAAGATTCTACAGAGACTGAATTTGCAGTCGAGAACGAATTAGTATCTTATGACTTTTTGTGCGATGAAAAGACACCCAAGAAAGAGAAAGCTGGAGTTTCTGATGAGAAGATTGCAGAAATATCAAATATGCCAACTCCTAAGCAGTCCTGTTTGCTAAAAGGTCAAGTTTTCCGTGGTGGATTATTGGACAAAAAAACTGATGTCATGTCATCAGACAAATGTTTTGAAATGTGTTCAACCGACAAAGATTGTGTTGCAGCTACATATTCTCCAAACAACAAATTTTGTGTACTGAGAGATTCCTCTAGAGAAGATTCTACAGAGACTGAATTTGCGGTCGAGAACGGATTAGTATCTTATGACTTTTTGTGCGATGAAAAGACACCCAAGAAAGAGAAAGCTGGAGTTTCTGATAAGAAGATTGCAGAAATATCAGATATGCCAACTCCTAAGCAGTCCTGTTTACTAAAAGGTCAAGTTTTCCGTGGTGGACTATTGGAGAAAAAAACTGATGTCCTGTCATCGGACAAATGTTTTGAAATGTGTTCAACCGACAAAGATTGTGTTGCAGCTACATATTCTCCAAACAACAAATTTTGTGTCCTGAGAGATTCCTCTAGAGAAGATTCTACAGAGACTGAATTTGCGGTCGAGAACGGATTAGTATCTTATGACTTTTTGTGCGATAAAAAGACACCCAAGAAAGAGAAAGCTGGAGTTTCTGATAAGAAGATTGCAGAAATATCAGATATGCCAACTCCTAAGCAGTCCTGTTTACTAAAAGGTCAAGTTTTCCGTGGTGGACTATTGGAGAAAAAAACTGATGTCCTGTCATCAGACAAATGTTTTGAAATGTGTTCTACCGACAAAGATTGTGTTGCAGCTACATATTCTCCAAACAACAAATTTTGTGTCCTGAGAGATTCCTCTAGAGAAGATTCTACAGAGACTGAATTTGCGGTCGAGAACGGATTAGTATCTTATGACTTTTTGTGCGATGAAAAGACACCCAAGAAAGAGAAAGCTGGAGTTTCTGATAAGAAGATTGCAGAAATATCAGATATGTCAACTCCTAAGCAGTCCTGTTTACTAAAAGGTCAAGTTTTCCGTGGTGGATTATTGGAGAAAAAAACTGATGTCCTGTCATCGGACAAATGTTTTGAAATGTGTTCTACCGACAAAGATTGTGTTGCAGCTACATATTCTCCAAACAACAAATTTTGTGTCCTGAGAGATTCCTCTAGAGAAGATTCTACAGAGACTGAATTTGCGGTCGAGAACGGATTAGTATCTTATGACTTTTTGTGCGATGAAAAGACACCCAAGAAAGAGAAAGCTGGAGTTTCTGATAAGAAGATTGCAGAAATATCAGATATGCCAACTCCTAAGCAGTCCTGTTTACTAAAAGGTCAAGTTTTCCGTGGTGGACTATTGGAGAAAAAAACTGATGTCCTGTCATCGGACAAATGTTTTGAAATGTGTTCAACCGACAAAGATTGTGTTGCAGCTACATATTCTCCAAACAACAAATTTTGTGTCCTGAGAGATTCCTCTAGAGAAGATTCTACAGAGACTGAATTTGCAGTCGAGAACGAATTAGTATCTTATGACTTTTTGTGCGATGAAAAGACACCCAAGAAAGAGAAAGCTGGAGTTTCTGATAAGAAGATTGCAGAAATATCAGATATGTCAACTCCTAAGCAGTCCTGTTTACTAAAAGGTCAAGTTTTCCGTGGTGGATTATTGGACAAAAAAACGGATGTCCTGTCATCGGACAAATGTTTTGAAATGTGTTCAACCGACAAAGATTGTGTTGCAGCTTCATATTCTCCAAACAACAAATTTTGTGTCCTGAGAGATTCCTCTAGAGAAGATTCTACAGAGACTGAATTTGCGGTCGAGAACGGATTAGTATCTTATGACTTTTTGTGCGATGAAAAGACACCCAAGAAAGAGAAAGCTGGAGTTTCTGATGAGAAGATTGCAGAAATATCAGATATGCCAACTCCTAAGCAGTCCTGTTTACTAAAAGGTCAAGTTTTCCGTGGTGGACTATTGGAGAGAAAAACTGATGTCATGTCATCGGACAAATGTTTTGAAATGTGTTCAACCGACAAAGATTGTGTTGCAGCTACATATTCTCCAAACAACAAATTTTGTGTCCTGAGAGATTCCTCTAGAGAAGATTCTACAGAGACTGAATTTGCGGTCGAGAACGGATTAGTATCTTATGACTTTAAGTGTGACGAAAAGACGCCCAAAAAAGAGAAAACTGGAGTTCCTGATAAGAAGATTACCGAAATATCAGATATGCCAACTCCTAAGCAGTCCTGTTTACTAAAAGGTCAAGTTTTCACAGGAGGAATATTGGAAAAAAGAAGTGGTGTCATCTCATTGGACAAATGTTTTGAAATGTGTTCATCGGACGAGAAATGTGTCGCAGCCACTTATGCTCCAAACATAAAAAACTGTTTCCTGAGAGATTCCTCTAGGGAAAGTCCTAAAGTTACTGTATTTGCAACTACGAACGGAATTGTTTCATATGACTTTTTGTGTGATGGAAAGATTTCGAAGGAATTGGAAGACTCCCAAAACGATATAAAAAACCAAGAAAGATCAAAACGACCGATTAACAAACAAATTGATGAAGAAAACAAGCCTTGCATCCATATAGATCAAAGCTTTGAAAATGGACTGATTGAAGTTATTGACCTGCTAAAAAGTGCATCAATCTGTTCTGAAGAATGCTTATCTGTGAGAAAATGTTTAGTCGCATCATATGACTCAAAAGCAAAGAAATGTTACTTGCGAGATGGAAGTAGAATTGGACCTAAACATTCACCAGGTGTGATATCTTACGACCACTCTTGTGTCAGAGGTTCTGATAAAAACCCCGACGACAATACAGCGAAACATATTGTTGAAAACGACGAACCTTGTGTTTTGATAGGACAGGTCTTCTCCGGTGGATATCTGGAAACAGTCAACTCCGTTAAAAATCCTTTGTCTTGTTCAGAGGAATGTTCGATGGATGAAGACTGTGCTGCTGCAACTTATAACATCAAAATGAAGACATGTCGATTGATGGATGAAAGCAGAGAAGGGCCAAAAAAGATGCCCGGAGTGGTGTCTTTCGACTTTTTGTGTAAGCAACAGAAAGATACCTCAAAATCTGAAAATTCGGGAAAAAATAAGATAATCCCTGATAACGAAAAGAGTGACAAAAGCCCTGCGAACAAGAGTGGAGACGGTCCTACAGATAAGATTGATGAAAACTCTACTGTTGACGATCAGCCGTGTATGGTACTAGGGCAGCAATTTTCGGGTGGATTCTTAGAGACCGTCAATTCCGTGGAGAATCCTTTGTCTTGTTCAGAGGAATGTTCAATGGATGAAAACTGTGCTGCTGCAACTTATAACATTAAGATGAAGACATGTCAGTTGATGGATAAAAACAGAGATGGACCCAAAAAGATGCCTGGAGTTTTGTCTTTCGACTTTTTGTGTAAAGAAAGATCAAGATCATCAAAATCTCAAAAAGACCCTGCAGACAAAAAAGGAGAAATTCCTAATGATAAAACTCGCAAAAAATCCGTTGACAATGACCAGCCTTGCGTTTTACAGGCACACCTCTTCTCTGGTGGCTATCTAGAAACGGTTAACTCTGTTATGGAACCGTTGTCTTGTTCTGAAGAATGTTTGATGGATGAGGACTGTACTACAGCATCCTATAACATAAAGATGAAGACATGTCGCTTGATGGATCGAAACAGAGATGGGCCTAAAAAGATGTCAGGTGTTGTTTCTTTTGACTTTTTGTGTTCGGAAAAATCTAGTTCCTCAGATTCTGACAGCATAGATTCAAACAGTAATTCTACCGGCAAGTATGAAGAATCAGAGAAATCGCAGGACTCAGAGAATATTAAAAATAACGGAAGCATCGATGGTGGAGACCGTGGGAAAAAGAAGCAAGAAATACAAGTGATAACTAATGATCAGCCATGTGTTCTACAAGGAAAGTCATTTTCAGGCGGATTTTTAGAGATTATCGACTCTGTCGAGAATCCTTTATCTTGTTCTGAAGAATGTTTGATGGACGAAGACTGTGCCACTGCATCATTCAACATTAAGATGAAGACATGTCAGTTGATGGATAACAGCAGAGATGGACCCAAAAAGATGCCTGGAGTCGTGTCTTTCGATTTGCTTTGTAAGGAAAACTCGAAGGTACCTAATGAAAAACCTGAAGAAACGGTAACAGACCGGGAAGTAATGACAAACCAGTCCTGTTTACTAAAAGGTCAAGTTTTCACAGGAGGACTATTGGAGAAAAACGCTGGTGTCCTGTCATTGGACAAATGTTTTGAAATGTGTTCATCCGACCAGAAATGTGTTGCAGCCACATATGTTCCAAAATTTAAGAGTTGCTTTCTGAGAGATTCCTCGAGAGAAGGTCCTATAGAGACTGTATTTGCCGCAAAGAACGGAGTAATATCGTACGACTTTCTTTGTAATGAGAAAACATTCAAGAAAAAGACAACTGTAGATTCTGACAAAAATAGTGTACAAATATCAGATACGCCAACTCTTAAGCAGTCCTGTTCACTAAAAGGTCACGTTTTCCGTGGTGGATTATTGGAGAGAAAAACTGATGTCCTGTCATCGGACAAATGCTTTGAGATGTGTTCAACCGACAAAGATTGTGTTGCAGCCACATATTCTCCAAACAACAAATTTTGTGTACTGAGAGATTCCTCTAGAGAAGATTCTACAGAGACTGAATTTGCGGTCGAAAACGGATTAGTATCTTATGACTTTTTGTGCGAAGAAAAGACACCCAAGGGAGAGAAAACTGTGGATTCTGATGAAAAGATTGCTGAAATATCAGATATGCCAACTCCTAAGCAGTCATGTTTACTAAAAGGTCAAGTTTTCCGTGGTGGATTATTGGACAGAAAAACTGATGTCCTGTCATCGGACAAATGCTTTGAGATGTGTTCAACCGACAGAGATTGTGTTGCAGCTACATATTCTCCAAACAACAAATTTTGCGTACTCAGAGATTCCTCTAGAGAAGATTCTACAGAGACTGAATTTGCGGTCGAGAACGGATTAGTATCTTATGACTTTTTGTGCGAAGAAAAGACACCCAAGGGAGAGAAAACTGTGGATTCTGATGAAAAGATTGCTGAAATATCAGATATACCAACTCCTAAGCAGTCATGTTTACTAAAAGGTCAAGTTTTCCGTGGTGGATTATTGGACAGAAAAACTGATGTCCTGTCATCGGACAAATGCTTTGAGATGTGTTCAACCGACAAAGATTGTGTTGCAGCTACATATTCTCCAAACAACAAATTTTGTGTACTGAGAGATTCCTCTAGAGAAGATTCTACAGAGACTGAATTTGCGGTCGAGAACGGATTAGTATCTTATGACTTTTTGTGCGAAGAAAAGACACCCAAGGGAGAGAAAACTGTGGATTCTGATGAAAAGATTGCTGAAATATCAGATATACCAACTCCTAAGCAGTCATGTTTACTAAAAGGTCAAGTTTTCCGTGGTGGATTATTGGACAGAAAAACTGATGTCCTGTCATCGGACAAATGCTTTGAGATGTGTTCTACCGACAAAGATTGTGTTGCAGCTACATATTCTCCAAACAACAAATTTTGTGTACTGAGAGATTCCTCTAGAGAAGATTCTACAGAGACTGAATTTGCGGTCGAGAACGGATTAGTATCTTATGACTTTTTGTGCGAAGAAAAGACACCCAAGGGAGAGAAAACTGTGGATTCTGATGAAAAGATTGCTGAAACATCAGATATACCAACTCCTAAGCAGTCATGTTTACTAAAAGGTCAAGTTTTCCGTGGTGGATTATTGGACAGAAAAACTGATGTCCTGTCATCGGACAAATGCTTTGAGATGTGCTCAACCGACAAAGATTGTGTTGCAGCTACATATTCTCCAAACAACAAATTTTGCGTACTCAGAGATTCCTCTAGAGAAGATTCTACAGAGACTGAATTTGCGGTCGAAAACGGATTAGTATCTTATGACTTTTTGTGCAATGAAAAGACACCCAAGGGAGAGAAAACTGTGGATTCTGATGAAAAGATTGCTGAAATATCAGATATACCAACTCCTAAGCAGTCATGTTTACTAAAAGGTCAAGTTTTCCGTGGTGGATTATTGGACAGAAAAACTGATGTCCTGTCATCGGACAAATGCTTTGAGATGTGTTCAACCGACAAAGATTGTGTTGCAGCTACATATTCTCCAAACAACAAATTTTGTGTCCTGAGAGATTCCTCTAGAGAAGATTCTACAGAGACTGAATTTGCGGTCGAGAACGGATTAGTATCTTATGACTTTTTGTGCGATGAAAAAACACCCAAGGGAGAGAAAACTGTGGATTCTGATGAGAAGATTGCAGAAATATCAGATATGCCAACTCTTAAGCAGTTCTGTTTACTAAAAGGTCAAGTTTTCCGTGGTGGAAAACCAAAAAGAAAAACTGATGTCCTGTCATCGGACAAATGTTTTGAAATGTGTTCAACCGACAAAGGTTGTGTTGCAGCTACATATTCTCCAAACAACAAAATTTGTGTCCTGAGAGATTTCTCTAGAGAAGATTCTACAGAGACTGAATTTGCGGTCGAGAACGGATTAGTATCTTATGACTTTAAGTGTGACGAAAAGACGCCCAAAAAAGAAAAAACTGAAGATTCTGATGAGAACAGTGCAGAAATGTCGGATACACCAACACCTAAGCAGTCCTGTTTACTAAAAGGTCAAGTGTTCACAGGCGGATTCTTAGAGGGAAAGAAAGATATTGCAACCTCGAACAAATGTTTTGAAATGTGCTCATCTAATGATGAATGTTTTGCAGCCACATATGCTCCGAATATAAAGAATTGTTTCCTGAGAGATTCCTCGAGAGAAAATCCTAAAGAGACTGTATTTGCTACCAAAAACAACTTAATATCTTATGACTTTATGTGTGCAGGTAAGAAGCCTCCAAAAGATACCGAAGAATTAAAATTCGATGAAAAGATTCCCGACAAGTCAAAATCAATGATTGACCAGAAAAAACATACTGAAGAAGCATCTGAAAAATCAGCAAAAATCAAAGAAAAGAAGAAATCGGATAAACACGTTCCTAAACGGTTGAACGATACATCGACCAACACGGACAAATCAGGAATAAAACCTGAACAATCAATACCATCTGATAAATCAATTCCTGAGCATTCCTGTTTACTAAATGGTCAAGTTTTTACTGGAGGATTTGTAGAGGTCAAGAAAGATGTTGCATCTTCGGATGAATGTTTTGGAATGTGCTCATCTAATGACGAATGTTTTGCTGCCACATTTGCTCCAAACAAAAAGAATTGTTTCCTGAGAGATTCCTCGAGAGAAAATCCTAAAGAGACAGTATTTGCTACCAAGAACAATTTAGTATCTTACGACTTATTGTGTGCAGGAAAGAAGCCTCCGAACGTTCCAAAAGAGTTAGAATACGATGACAAGATACCAGACAAGTCGGCCAATACTCCAATAAAAGATACCGACAAAGACCAACCGTGTGTGCTACAAGAACAGATCTTCTCTGGTGGATTTTTAGAAACTGTCAGGACCATTAATACTCCGTTGTCTTGTTCTGAAGAATGTTTGATGGATGAGGACTGTACTACTGCATCCTATAACATAAAGATGAAGACATGTCTCTTGATGGATCAACACAGAAATGGACCAAAAAATAAGGCTGGTGTCATATCTTTCGACTTCTTGTGCAAGGTGGAATCTGGTCCTACCAAAGAAAATCCCTGTTTGCTAAAAGGTCACGTTTTTCGTGGTGGTCTATTGGAGAGAAAAACTGATGTCTTGTCATCGGACAAATGTTTTGAAATGTGTTCATCCGAGAAAGATTGTGTTGCAGCTACATATTCTCCAAACAATAAACTTTGTCTTCTGAGAGATTCATCTAGAGAAGATCCTATAGAAACTGAATTTGCGACCGAGAACGAAATTGTATCTTATGACTTTCTGTGCGATGAAAGGTCACCCGAGGGAGAGAAAACTGGGGATTCTGATGAAAAGACTGCTGAAATATCAGATATACCAATTCTTAAGCAGTCATGTATACTAAAAGGTCAAGTTTTCCGTGGTGGACTATTGGAGAGAAAAACTGATGTCCTGTCATCGGACAAATGTTTTGAAATGTGTTCATCCGAGAAAGATTGTGTTGCAGCCACATTTTCTCCAAACAATAAACTTTGTGTCTTGAGAGATACTTCTAGAGAAGATCCTATAAAGACTGAATTTGCGGTCGAGAACGGATTAGTATCTTATGACTTTTTGTGCGATGAAAAGACACCCAAGAAAGAGAAAGCTGGAGTTTCTGATGAGAAGATTGCAGAAATATCAGATATACCAACTCCTAAGCAGTCCTGTTTACTAAAAGGTCAAGTTTTCCGTGGTGGATTATTGGAGAGAAAAACTGATGTCCTGTCATCGGACAAATGTTTTGAAATGTGTTCAACCGAGAAAGATTGCGTTGCAGCTACATTTTCTCCAAACAATAAACTTTGTGTCTTGAGAAATACTTCTAGAGAAGATCCTATGGAGACTGAATTTGCGGTCGAGAACGGATTAGTATCTTATGATTTCTTATGTGAGTGCCAAACTTCTGAGGTCGATAAAATAAGTCACAGCAAACAAGAAAATAAAACGACCGATGAATTATCAGATGAGGACCCTATTAGCACTCCTCCTGATCCATCAGATGAGACTCTGCCAGCAAAATTTAAAACCAAATCAAGTTCCACTGAAAACCAATGCTTGCTTGTCGGTAAAGTTTTCTCGGGAGGTCTTCTAGAGAAACATGAAAACATTTCTACATCAGACGAATGCTTTGAAAAATGCTGGCTTGACGAAGAGTGTTATGCTGCTACATATAGTCCAATTAATAGTAACTGTTTTCTCCGTGACTCAACTAGAGACAAACCTTTAAAGACAAGTTTTGCTGTTGCCAACGGAATTGTATCATATGATTTTATTTGCGAGGGAAAAGTGATAAAACAAGCTCGTGATAAATCCAGAAAAGCAGTAAATCTGACGGCCTGCACTTTACGAGAACAAATGTTTCAAGGTGGATTGTTGGAGGTTATCGACTCTGTGCAAAGTCCTTCCGCGTGCTATGAAGATTGTTCGATGGACAAAAGTTGTGCAAGTGCGTCATACAGTTCAAGGACCATGAAATGCTATCTTAGGGACGAAAGCAGAACGGGCCCCATTTTCAGACCGTATTTTACATCATTTGATTTTTCGTGCACAGAAGGTACCACACAA
This sequence comes from Bolinopsis microptera, assembly GCF_026151205.1. Classification (NCBI taxonomy): domain Eukaryota; kingdom Metazoa; phylum Ctenophora; class Tentaculata; order Lobata; family Bolinopsidae; genus Bolinopsis; species Bolinopsis microptera. The sequence continues at coordinate 1,861,456 of NC_087080.1, read as the reverse complement.
AACATCTCCTCAGACGGGAACCTTAAGGACAAAAAAGAGGGGTGTCCTATGCCAGGATACATTTTCACTGGTGGATTGATTGAACTGTTATCCAAAATTGAATCTTCGGGTGATTGCTTCGAAGAATGCGCTATGATGGCAGACTGTGTTGCTGCAACTTTCTCTCCAAAAACAAACAAGTGTCTTCTGAGGAACTTAAAAAGAAGAGGACCTATCGCTACTCAATTCTCAAAAATGTCTGGAGACATCTCTTTTGACTTTCTGTGTTCTAGTGAAGTTAAAACTACAGAAGTAAAAGAAGGTCCTGATCCGTGTTTATTAAATAGCACAACTTTCACCAGAGGACTAATCGACTCAATCAACTCGGCTGTAAGTGCTAATGATTGTTTTGAAGAGTGTTCTATGGAGGATGGATGTACCGTTGCAACTTACAATCCGGTCACAAAGGAGTGTTTTATGAGGGATAAATTCCGCCGAGGTCCCGTGTCTTCTCTATTTGCAAAGCAGAACAAACTTATCTCGTATGATTTCGCCTGCAAGCACAGAATTTCTAATGGCGAAAAGCAAGATGTACAAGAAAAATATAACACCAAAACAAATACGGCAAGTAAAGCCAAGTTCCCATGCAGAATACCGGGCCAAGCATTCACTGGGAGAATACTAGAGACACTGGAAAACATCTTCAAGGGGTCTGATTGCTCAGAGGAGTGCGCTATGGATAACGAATGTGTGTCAGCGACATACTTCCCCACCACCCTCAAATGTTTCCTCAGAGACAAGTCAAGGAGAGGTCCTGCTGAGACAAAAATATCAAGGGCAAACAAGGTCATATCGTATGATTTCCTCTGTGATCCTAATAAGATAAAAACACCCAATTCCAATGGGACAGGCAAGATAATCCAGAAATCAGATAATGGGAGGGAGTATTGTGTTATCAAGAGAAAGTCATTTCCCGGGATGACACTTTCAGTAACAGAGGGTGTAGCTAGTCCTGACGACTGTATGACGAGCTGTTCATCTCAGACTGTCTGTGTGGCTGCTTCATACAATCCTATGAACCAGAAGTGTATCCTAAGAAGTGAACAAGGGGCTGCAACATCCACAGCATTTGCTGTGTACAACAATATTGTATCATTCGACTTTCAATGCAGAGTGCAGAAAGAAGTACAGAAGCATCCGAGAAAAGAACCTTGTAGACTCCCCGGTATGTACTTCACCGGTGAAATTATGGGGAGAGCCAGGAATGTTACGGAAGAATCTATCTGTGTAAATTTGTGTATGAAGACAGTAAATTGTGCGGCAGCAACTTATGACCCCACATTTAAGAAATGTTTACTGAGGGATAAAAACAGGAACGAAGCCAGCAAAAGCATCCAATCGGCTGCCCGCAAAATAGTTTCTTTTGATTTCCTGTGCGATTCAACTGTGGTTAAAGAAGCGGTTCCATGCAGATACCCTGGAAAGGTGTTTCCCGGGCACACGCTTAAGATACTCCAAGATTTTGACAACGAAGTGGGTTGTTTGGAAAAGTGTAAATCTATGAAAGATTGTGTTGCTGTGACGTACAACCCGACCACCGAGAAATGCTTTTTGAAGGACAAGTACAGGAGTGATCCAGTGGGGACAGATACTGCAGTCACTAATAAGATAGTATCATATGACTTGTTATGTAATGATGGAAGTGAAGCTGCTACTACTCCAGAGAATAATAGCAAAACTGCGAGTGATGAGTCGGATAGTGAAAACAAACATTCAGAAAGTGATACTAACGATATTGGTCATGGTGAAACTGAAAGCAATACTGATGGTGATATTGGAAGTGAAAGTAGTATTGATACAAGCGGGGATACTGAAAGTGATACTGATAGTGATAATGGTAGTGATATCGGAAATGAAAGTAGTATTAATACAGGCGGTGATACTGAAAGTGATACTGATAGTGATAATGGTGGTGATATCGGAAATGAAAGTAGTATTAATACAGGCGGTGATACTGAAAGTGATACTGATAGTGATAATGGTGGTGATATCGGAAATGAAAGTATTATCGACACAGGCGGTGATACTGATAGTGATACTGATAGTGATAATGGTGGTGATATTGGAAATGAAAGTAGTATCGACACAGGCGGTGATACTGATAGTGATACTGATAGTGATAATGGTGGTGATATTGGAAATGAAAGTATTATCGACACAGGCGGTGATACTGATAGTGATACTAGTAGTGATAATGGTAGTGATATTGACATTGAGACTTCTAATGATACAGGTGGCGAAATTAAAACCGATAAAACCACTACGAAAAATCCTGTTAAGTCTAACGATCCATGTAGACTACCGAACAAATTCTTCGTTGGGTCAGCTATACGCATTATTGAAAACGTCAAAAATGAAAAAGAATGTTTGGAATTTTGCCGGGATTTGGATACATGTTTCTCAGTCACCTACAATCCCACACAAAATAGGTGCCTTCTCAAGGATGAAACCAGACGAATCTCCTCATCTAGTGAGACTGCAGTCGCTTCAAAGATTGTTTCTTACGACTTTTTGTGTGACGAAAATCAATCAACAGAAGAGCTGAGAGTGAAACCAACAGAGGAACGAGAGTTTCCGATTTCGGAGGAAGAGGAGGAAGAGATAAAGTTTAATTTTGAAGAAAGATGTAGGCTTCCTGGACAATATTTCCCCGGTACCGCCCAGACAGTTCTAGATAGTATTGACGATGAATATGCTTGCTTTGTCCTGTGTCATCGCTCAGCGGCTTGCATTATAGTTACATATGATCCCACAACCTTGAAATGTATTTTGAATAACGAGAAAAGCTATCCAACGAAAAATCACGAATTTGATCAGAAAATCGTGTCGTATAACTTTTTATGTAGCGGAACCAAACAAATAGGTCACTCCCAGTCCAATCAACCATCTGAATCAGGAGAAGAAAAAACCTCCAGCAGTGATTTACAGAACAATACCATACTCCCTTCAAAGCAAAAAATACCTAACTCTGATTTCGGAGAAAAAGAAATTTCAAACAGTTCTCTGCAGGATAATGCCATAGATCATTCAAAGGAAGAAAAACCTAAGCACCCTTCAAATGCAGAAATACCTTTTAATAAATGGACAGATGAAGATGCATCCAGCAGTAATCTGCCAAATGATATAAAACATTCTTCAACTGAAATAAAACATAAACATGCTTCAAAGGAAGAAAAACCTACTATATCAAAAAATCAAAAATGTAGACTGGTTGGGGCCTTCTTTCCCAGTCCAGACGGAGCGATGAACGTGCTTTCAAACATTGAAGACGAACCCACCTGCTTCTTAGCCTGTGCTAACACAGATGGATGTTCGGCTGTAACATTCAATCCCACGTCCAATAAATGTATCTTAAAGAACAAAGAAAGAAGGGAACCAGTTACAAACACAATGGCACTCCAAGAGAACGTTGTGTCGTTTGACTTTGTTTGTATTCTCAGGGAAGGCCGTATAGCTGTTGCCCAGGCTTCGAAGACAAAGCTGCCACAACCCTGTCAACTAAGAAATCAGCAGTTTACAGGCCGATACCTGACCTCACTTGGGAATGTTGAGTCAAGTGAGGCGTGTATGAAGGAATGTGGTGAGTACAAGGACTGTCTGGTTGCGACCTATGTTACAACCTCTAAGAGGTGCTATCTCCGAGATAGAACACACGGCCAGGTAGAGACATCTATGTGGGCGGTTGATAATGGAGTAGTTTCATGGGACTTTTCCTGCTCGAGTGAGCCCTCTGAAATGCCTCCGAATGAAATCAAGTCCCTTCCCGAAGGTTCTGTTTGTAGATATGACAAGGCTTTCTTCCCAAAGGGTACAGTTGCTATCATAGATAATATCAGTGGCCCGAAGCAATGCGGGGATAGATGTAAAGATAATCCGAAATGCGAAGCTTTTACATTTGTTGTGAATGAAGGGTCGTGTACCTTGAAGTGCGATCTCCACGAGGAAGCTATCTCAACTCTGTGGGCTGTCAGAAATGGTGCCTATTCATTCATTATGAAGAACTGTAAAGACGGCGAATTCATTATTGAAGGACTCGATTCAGGTCGGTGTCATTCGGTTTCTTTTAATAGAAAATTTCCATATTAATATTAGAATTAAAAGTTATTTTGTTCCTCATTTTTTGGTTATTAGGAATTCCATGACCAATGAAATTAATGATTCATAATGATGATATATGAATGATATCTCAGAAAGTATATCGCGATCAACAAGAGGGACGAACTGTGCCTCAAGTACTGTGAGGTTCAAAGTGGGACGCTCCTACGACTTACAGTGCGCGCCGTAAGTTGGGCCCCTTAGTTTAATCTGTGACTTAAATTGTAAAACTTGGGTTATTTTGTAAAATTAAAATTTAAGTTAGTTTGTAATTCAAAAGTTAGTTTGTTTCAAAAGTTAGTTTGTAAACTCAAGAGTAAAATTAGTTTCCAATACGAATATTTAAAATACCACATTCCAGGACACAAGCTCTGAGAAGTATTCAGATGTTCGAAGTATCTTACAATATAGAATGCTGTAAGGTTCCTGGGGAAGTGCAGTCTTTCGAACACTTCTGTAATTATGAATCACATACCTGTCCTAGAGACACTGTTATTAATAGGAACCTTGTCTACGCAGAACGGTGAGTCTACTTTCTTTATTGTTTACTGTGAACAGTAAGTTTACTTTCGAAATAGATTTTACTACTAGTTGTTTCATTTACATTTTTTCACATTTGATACAGTCTGGTAGTGTTGAGTTTCATAAAGATTTTCCTAACCTCCATAAGTCATGTGGTTCAAGGCATCAAGCCTCATTGTAGATATTTTGGTCTTGTGCAAATGTAATTGTAAAACATTGATGTACAATTTATCTGAATTCTAAAATAAAATGCGGGTTGTATTTTCCTCTTACTCGGGTATGTTCAGATGTGTTTCATCGTGTCTTGAAGCTCAGTTTCACACCACCAAATATTGCTGGGATACGCCCGTTAAAAACGGTTACGGTGACTGTGGAAGTGGGTTTGTGAACAGTATGGAGGACCTGCCGGTATCTTTGGAATGCTGCAGTTTTCCAACTCCAGGTTGGTTCTTTCTTACAGGTTTAAACTTTAAGTCGATATAAATCTGGCTGCAGGAATCGGTTAATCTAAGAACATTTATCCCGTATCCAACGATATATTTTGATTTACTGGCGTAAACATCATACCACATGCACATCTTGTTTTGGTCCTTAGATATATATCACTGTTTCTGGTAGTACACTATAGAACACCGCTCTGTATCGATATGTTCTTCCGTCATATTTATAATACAAATCTCCTCCTCAGAAGATTACGGTGGTTAAGGTGAGTTTGGAATGCTCGACAGACTCTGAATGTGAACTTTAAATAATTTATTAATACTGGTATATTTACTACGTGTAAAGATGACGAAGCTCAACCTTACTATTCTACTATCCTTAAATGTATTTGCTTATTATATTCATGTAATGTTAAATCTATGTCATGAGCGCTTTTTTCTATGAATCATAATATGATTGAATTTGTATAAATTTTCAGTAAGCAACTTCGTTCTAGAATTTGCGTAGAATTCCTTGTTAATTTCACTTTCAGTCATGTAACATCATCGTCGTGCACTGATTTATCACTATCAGATGATAATTGTACTTTTTTCTTATTTTTATTCTTTATGTTAAATAAGATGATAAAGACATGTTTTATTTTGTCTTATTCAAGAAGATTTAGAAAATAAACTAGCCTAAATCATTTGGAAACCCGCCTCCTCCCTCGGCTGATTACGTATTATGTGAACGACCCCTTAAAAGTCTACAACTTTGAGCCGGTCACATATCTTATAAGCGTATAGTCACCTAATAATAGAACTGTAATTTTATTCACGAGGAATAACGCTTCCAGTCACCTCGTACACTTAGGCAACGTTGTCTTCCTAACACTTAAATATTCAAAAACTCTACTACTTGTAATTTCAGACTACAAGAGTCTTACAATCTGACATTTCAAGTAGTCTAGTTTATTTGAATAAAATTACAGTTCTATTGTTAGATGAGTGTAAGTATAAGAGGGGGCTGGGTGCCTGATATGGGACCGGCTAAAAGATATAATAGACTAAGGAAAGAAATTTAGACAAGAATAGAGTCTCTTCTCTCAGTTTAGTTCATTAATATTCAAAAATTCAGACCCGAGATGAAGATTAACTCGTGTACGTATTCTAATGCTGGACCGAATGTAAGGATCCCAAGGGTCCTGGTATTACTATTATAGCTCAGAAAGCCCAGAAAATGTGAGAGTCTAAAAAAGATTTGATGATATCAATCTATGTTTATGCACCTTAATTTGGGGTATTATTGCCATCAGACAGGATATAGTTTATAAAGTTACTAGAAAACCCGTGGTCACAGGGAGGAAACTAATAGTATTTTTTGTTAGTGAGTTTAAATCGCGTCAAAATATCCTACACAACCGAAGATACAGCCGATTAAAATGTTGCTCGAACTAAACACAACGTAATATCAACAAAACCGATTAAAATGCCGTTCGCCAATCATTGCACGTGCACGTGCGTGTAAAAATCCTCGTTACCATGGTTACTTTGCAACCTTTTGCTTTTTGCCGAATTTGCACGTGGGCGGTCGTACATACATACATACAGACAAAAATAATTCTCTGAATTATAGTAGAGATAAGTTGATATCACAGTTTAAGCGTTCTCTCCTGTTACATTTCACAAAATGAAATAGTTCGTTTTTAATGAAGGTAAAAGATGGTACTAATAATATAAGGCAACATAGATATTCTAACATAATACCAAAAAAGGTATTTAAGATTTCAACCAGTAGAACTTAACTTGAAAACCAAAATTTACAATGTTTATTGATTCTGAAAAACTGTGTAGATGCTTAAGTAAAATATACGATTGAGGGTTACAATTTAACCACTGCTAAAATAAAAAGAACACGACGAAAAATGTATATTATTCGTAAAATGTCATTCAATTGGCCTTGGCTAATGGCTACTAGAGCTGTAAAAGTATACGAGAATTCGTACCAGTATCTGACCATTGTGCCACGATAACAACAAACCAAGTTTTACTTAGAGTAATGAAATAAGTTATTAACCACGAAAAACAAAAAGAATATTTTGATTCTTGAAACGTTAAATTTGAGTGAGGCGAAAGTTTTTAAAAGCAACAGCTTCCACAAAAAATTGTTCCTCGTGTTCAGCAATAATCTAAGTGTTTTAAGTGTTCTCAACTGATTCTATAAACTGTTAATTGTTCATACCAGGAGTGATATTTATTCTTCGTCCACAGGTTTAGATATTATCCCTCCCAGTGCAATCCAGCTAGTGCGCTCCCCTGCATGTTCCGGTGCTTGCTGCAGTTGGTGCTGGCAGAATGAGAGGTTGGCTGAAGGAGAGGTTGGCTGAAGGAGAGGTTGGCTGAAGGAGAGGTTGGCTGAAGGAGAGGTTGGCTGAAGGAGAGGTTGGCTGAAGGAGAGGTTGGCTGAAGGAGAGGTTGGCTGAAGGAGAGGTTGGCTGAAGGAGAGGTTGGCAGAATGAGAGGTTGGCTGCAGTTGCTGCTGGCAGTAGGAGAGGTTGGCTGCAGTTGCTACTGGCAGAAGGAGAAGTTGGTTGAAGGAGAGGTTGGCTGAAGGAGAGGTTGGCTGAAGGGGAGGTTGGCTGAAGGAGAGGTTGGCTGAAGGAGAGGTTGGCTGAAGGAGAGGTTGGCTGAAGGAGAGGTTGGCTGAAGGAGAGGTTGGCTGAAGGAGAGGTTGGCAGAAAGAGAGGTTGGCTGAAGGAGAGGTTGGCTGAAGGAGAGGTTGGCTGAAGGAAAGGTTGGCTGAAGGAGAGGTTGGCTAAAGGAGAGGTTGGCTGAAGGAGAGGTTGGCTGAAGGAGAGGTTGGCTGAAGGAGAGGTTGGCTGAAGTCTAAGCCAGTGTGGCCCTTAAAAGTCGTTCAGCACGATGTAGAACATGAACCCGATAATATCCTGAAAGTAAAAGTATAGTAATAAATGTCCAATCCATCAAAAGTATAATAATAAGTGTCCAATCCATCAACTCACTATGCAATGTGAGTCGGTTTTGTGAACAAGATCCCCCTGTCAGCAAATTTAATCATGGCTAAAAAATCTCATGTGATCAATTTCTCAGCCCCTATTCCCCCTAAAACAGCTAACCTGTCTGCTGTTGGGAAGGATGAAGATGTACTACATCCCAAATGTACTACATGAATATCCAAAAAGTCCAGCTAGTGCCCAACAGTAATATTACCCCGCCTGCTGATTTGAATCTTCCCTGAAACACAAGTTTGTTAGAACTTGAATTTTTAACGATGAATGTATTGGAGGTAGCCGAACACTGGGAGACGCGAGATAGTGTCAGTTTGACAATATCAATTAACGTTATTGTTCTTAGTGGCCAGATATTTTTCAAAATTTAGGATCAAACTCACCAGAGTGCGTTGCTGATCGGAGATGTTTCTGGCAGATTTCTTCTCCGCGATGACCTTAGCGATGGGCCCAGAAAGAAATGGCACACAGAAGGGAATACTCTTAGGTCGGATAGAGCTCATCTCACTATCCGTGTTCAGTGAAGAAGAGTTCGCCTGTCGTTAGTTTCTTCGTGAAGATGTCGTAGCCTAAGAACGAAATCAGGAGCGGAATTCCTGTAAATGTAATGTGCGTTCCTTTAAAGTTAATCAAGTAAACAAAGGCGATTCAAGGAATAAATATTAATAAATTCCGTACCGAAAATAGTACGGAAAAAAATATTGATAGTCGACGAAAGAACTTAGATGTCATCTAGAGAGGACCTAGTAAAAATACTAAATGATATTAACACTAACAGTACTGAAATGTCGACATTCCACAACTTACGAGGTTGTACTTTATCACGTACTTGGAGATCTGGGAATCTGAACACCCAACCATTCACCCGAAAGAAAGCTGCCAAAGGTTGGGCATAGTAATACTCCACGCAACCTGCGGAAGTTGGAAGTATGTTGTGATGGTCAATCAATTAAAAAATTGAGTGATTACCAAATAAATTAAGTGATTACCAAATAACCAAAGAAACAACAAATAAGGAGTACCAAAACTGACCTGTTTGATGTGTTAAGTGTCCTCTCACTTCATTCTGGTACAGAAAAAATGGAAACCATTTCTGGGACCGGAACTATGCCAATGCAATTTGAGATCTCAATGGTGCTCATTGGGGGGGAGGGGGGGAGGAGGGGGAATGAGGTGGGGGTTTATTTTAGGGTAAACTTTTAAATTTGTAATTCAATGTTCTATGATAATGTGACAATTTCCAAGAATTTCGTGATTCTTCAAATAGATATATAAACTTCAAATAAAACTATCTATCTGTTGTAGCCAGGATTTGTAACATGGGAATTTAATTCAGATGTCATCAGCTTTTGAAAAAAGTGCTGCTTGAAAAAGGTTGTATGCATCCAAATATTTTTGGGGATTCGCTTCAGAATTAGGGAGGGGGGATAGAGTAAGAGGTGATAGTGGATAGATGCCCCCACATTTGGGGATAGGTATTTACTCCTGGATTTGGGCGTAAGGTAAAACTATAATTATAAACCTTAAGTCCGAATCTGGGAGAAAATACCTATCTGGTATTCTAATACTATTAATGGTATATATACCAGTTATAGAATTAGAATACCAGATAGGTATTTATAAATACACCAGATTCCCCCGAATTTGCTGACGATCGGGAGGTGGAGGAAACAATGACTTCTGAAATTTCAGCCTTTAATCTGTTCTGTCGACTGAAATAATTCGGATTTATTAGTATTAGTACTAGTTTTAATGCGGTATGGTCGACTTATCAATATGCAATACAACGAATCAAGGTTTCATGTGTATCGTATCATTTTCATCATTGTTATGGAAAATATGGATAAAATAGAAATTGATCCTGTTAAAGTCTGCGACTATATCCAACATCAACCAGCTGTGATTGCAGAGTATCAAGGGCACATTCCTCGCTAGGATTAGCTGAAATATTAAACATGATACTAATTTAAATTATTGCAATTAGTAAATAGCAAACATGGAAGATTGGGTATTATTCTAAGTAATAAAATTAATACTTTTTTTAGTCTGACTGTGTCAAACCAAGTACTTACTTACTTGTACTTACTTGAAAAGGTCTCCTCCTAGTCGTTGGAGTGGCCTGCACCACATAGTAACTCCTTTCTCCGGTGTATTAGACCTCTCCAGTGAACCCTGTACTCTCCAGTGAACCCTGTACTGCCGTAATTTTATTGTATTTATGTTGCTTCAGGACGATATATCAAAACTGAGGTCTCCTGAAGCCACTTTTATAAATAATCCATTTCGTGTTATTTAATGCAATAAAAAGTGTTAAACCTTCAACTTACTTGGTTTGTAGCGAACAGTGCATCACTTTGATTAAACTCCTCCTCGAACTGGGTTGAATGCAGCTTCTTATCCTTGTGTCATTCCGCTTCAGTTGAAAGGTTCGTTCCTGCTGAGCAAGGGTCTGAAATAAAGTGTCGTAATATTGTGATATAATAATAAAGCATTAAAACTTTGTTAAAACTTTGGACTGATTTTAAATATTTAATGTTAAATATCTTGTTAAGTGTACTTGGACAAAGCATTGAGGTTCTTGCTGTTCCCTGTACTGTTGAGTTATAAGAAAGGTTACCTTTGTTGCGCTTCCAGGGGCTTCTGAGGACTGACTTTTTGTTTTCATAACTTTCCATTCAGGGAAATTGAACTTAATAATAGTTTTACTTATTTAAATATCTACGTTAGGTTGCAGTATCATGGGGGGGGGGGGGGGGGGGGGTGGGAGAGGAGGGGGTGTGGCGAATAAAGTCATGAAGATGCTTTTGCTATTTAGCAATTTCACTGCTTCAATACCTTGGTTCATACACTTGGGTTCATTTAATTTGAAATTAAATTCTGTTTCTGAGATGCAGGTCACTTTATTGCTCCCTTTACTGAGAGCTCCAGAGTCAGAGCAAGTGACTTCCACCACAGTTCCTGGCATTACTGGGAACTTTGTTGAGGTCTCGATCGTACTTTTCCACTCATCTTTCAGTCCAGTGCAGATCACTGAGATCGGTTTGTATTCATTGTGGTTAAAGTCAGTCAGAAAAATATTGTATGGTGAATAATTATAAAGTAACTAAAATAAAGACTAACGGAGAACATGAAACAGGGCTTCAGTCAAAATCGAGCTAGGAACTATGAAACAGGGCATAGACAAACAGCCCTCTGGAAACAACTCAGCTCCATCAACCAAACCAGCCTCCCCTAACTACCAACATTCCACCAGTAGCAGTACCAACTACCCAATCAAATGGTACAACCCCCAACTGCTCCGCGTGGAACAACGGCCAGAATCAGTGTTCCATCTACTAAATGCACAGTGTCCCCTAAATTCACCAGCACAAGTGGAAAATACCCTTTATTTCTGACACTATTTTAAACAACAAAAATACATTCGAGCCATTTATGGGGATAATAGAAACGTCGCTGAAGAGCTACATTACCGATGCGCAGTTGCAGTTAAATAAATTTTCAGTCTTCAGATCAGATAGAGACTTGAAAAACAATGGAAGTTCATTGTTATACGTTAACAATTCTTATACTGTTTCTGATTACAAAAGTTTTGGCGACAAATTCTGTAATCATCAGGATAGAGGAACTGAACTTTGTGACTGCAACAGTCTACAGACCACCTGACTGTCCTGTGGCTTCGTTCAGATATATATTAGAGCAGATGCAGTTATTAATTGACTCAAGACCTGAAGAAAATCAGGAGCTCTACGTAACAGGAGATTTCAACTTACCCAATATAAATTGGAGCATATTAACTGCCTAACTTCCTAGCTCTCTAGGAAAGAAAGGAACAAAGTCAGCAACCCTTCTCAGTTCTCCTTGACTTCATGTCGAAAACTCCCCCCTTACAAATCATCAACTTACCGAAACGTCGTGGTAACAACACTATTGACCTAGTTTTAACCAATCTTGTATGTAGCCTAGTTCTAGGCTACGCTAGAAAAAATGAAAACTACTATCACAATGTGAAAGAAGCAGAGGATTTCACATACTTTAACCTTAACCTTCACAAAGCAGATGTTGATGCCATAAACAGATCTTGATGCCATAAACATACCTTGATTACGCTAAATCGTTGGACAAGGTGGATCATTCCCTACTTCTTAAAAAGGATAAGTCGTATGGAATACAAGGTAATCTTTACAAATGGATTGAACAATTCCTCCTTGATAGGACTCAGACGGTCATTGTTGATGGAAAACATTCTAGACCAATGCCGGTTATCAGCGTAGTACCACAGGGGACTGTACTCGGTCCAACTCTCTTTCTAATTCTTCTTTACGTCAACGATCTAGATCAGTACGTGAAAGATTCGAAATAAACTTAGCAGCTTTGCCGATGACACCCGAATAGGCAGAAAAAAAAATCAACGTTAAACGACTACAATCTTTTTTTAAAAGATCTAAACAGACGCCGAGAACGCTTCACCATCATACATCTGTGGAAAGTTTTCCAGGGTATATCAATATGTCCAATTAATGACCTAGATGTACAGTTCAGAGAGAATGCCAGACTGGGAGTTAAAGATATACTCCCTTCTCTCACCAAGTGAGAACTGGAAGACTCTGGAATGTTCTCCCCAAAATTGTCAATACTCAAAAGACTTTGGCAAGCTGCGCTTGAAGACATTTCTTAGAAAATTCCCAGACATCCTTCCAGACAAGCCGTCTACCCTGGATACAGTGCAGAAAACTTTAACTTAATAATAGATTGGTACAGTCAAGGAGGTGGTCTGCAGAATACGTGATGACCGTGAGGATGCCCAGTTCTAAACCTCTCAATAGGTTCAATAGGTAGGTACGAACGTTGCCGAATAGATTGATTATCTTAAATTTGTATATGCTCTAGTAATGTAGTTAAACGCATATTTTAGGCCTCACCCGTGTTGTTCAAATACAATATAACGTTATGAGTTGCAATGGTTATGTTTCACAGAATATTAAACATGCAGTACAGTGTACTCAAAGCGACAGTTACAAGCTTAGAGAGACAAACTATAATAAGAAGTGGTTAAACGTATTGGTTCATATGAATAAACACAACACACGGCACCATTACGTATTACGTCGATAATCATTTGTAACCATTTGTATTGTATTTCACAAGTAATGCTCTTTTAAAAGTGTTGCAGTATTTACCTGACATATACCTGACCAGTATAGATGTGACGCATAGTGTTGAAGAATAAAATACATGGATTATTCATATGTGTTACATGGTTACAAGTTTTATATAGTGTGTTACTGTTACTATATTTACCTTCTGGTATGTAGTAGTCAGAAGCTGTGTCCGCGGAAGAGAATAAGATCTGCTCCACTTCTCCACTCCAATACATGCTCCAATCAACCTCACTACACGTCTGATCTGACATGGTGAAATCCAGTACTTCTACCTCGTTACAGTGCACCGTTATCCTTGGTCCATCGAACTTAGTGATCTTCCATGTCTTATTCACGTCACTAGGTAGAGAGGGGAGAGAAGAGGAGTCATGGCAGTGGTCGAACCTGTACTCTGGGGAAGATTCGAAAGAGAGTGCGAAATATCCAGCATACCCTCCCGCTGCGGTGTAGAAATACACCCCCATGATCTCCCCACTCCCATCAGCACTGTTAGTCTTGATCTGTAGCGGAGTCCTTATCAGGTTGTGAGGTATCTTTACATCAAGGGTCACTGGCTTCCAATTTCCTGTAAATCAGTAATAGAAATAAATAAATTTTAATAATCATATTATCATATTATCATTCTCAAAGTGCAAATAGTTCGATAGTGTGAGAGTTATAAATTATAGATATAGCTTTTGCTAGTAGTTTAGAGTTTCTAATTTCTATCAATACAAGACGCGTAATCTACAATAGTTCGCTGTCATCAGTATTTGTGTAATATTGTATGTAGATTGTAGCTATTATTATATCATTATCAAGTGCGTGAAATATGCTGATATAATTGATTTGAGACAGTTATTTGGGATTTACAACTGTTACCAAGTTTGTAACTCCGATATTATATATATTATTATTTATGTGATGACTTAAAGTTACGGAGCACAAAGTGCTGATAAGCAGTCGTGAGGCAAGTCTCACTCAGGACACAGGATTTCATGCTATAATTTTTTATCGTTATCGTATTGTATATTTATATTTTGAGCAAGATTATCTGGCCAGTCCCAACCAACCATAAGCTGTTGCATTTGCCATTGATATAATGATTGTGAACGTTGTCAGTGTATTTGTAACACTCTGAATCCGGGTTTAACGAACAAACCACCGCTGAGAACAATACATCTAAGTTGTCTTGATTCTCGGTACACTGGTCAATTTAAACTATTTTATTATATTACATGTATTGCTTGACCAGGAATAACATTACGTATAATATATAATATAACGTCAATAACCATTTGTAACCATTTGTATTGTATTTCACAAGCAATTCTCTTTAAAAGTGTTGCAGTATTTACCTGACATATACCTGATCAGTATAGATGTGACGCATAATGTCGAAGAATAAAATACATGAATTATATATATGTGTTACATGGTTACAAGTTTTATATAGTGTGTTACTGTTACTATATTTACCTTCTGGTAGGTAGTAGTCAGAAGCTGTGTCCGAGGAAGAGAAAGAGATCTGCTCCACTTCTTTACTCCAATACATGCTCCAACTAGAGTCAGTACACGTCTGATCTGACATGGTAATATCCAGTACTTTTACCTCGTTACAGTGCACCGTTATCCTTGGTCCAGCGAACTTAGTGATCTTCCACGTCTTATTCACGTCACTAGGTAGAGAGGGGAGAGAAGAGGAGTCATGGCAGTGGTCGAACCTGTACTCTGGGGAAGATTCGAAAGAGAGTGCGAAATATCCAGCATACCCTCCCGCTGCGGTGTAGAAATACACCCCCATGATCTCCCCACTCCCATCAGCACTGTTAGTCTTGATCTGTAGCGGAGTATTCATCAGGTTGTGAGGTATCTTTTCACGAAGGGTCACTGGCTTCCAATTTCCTGTAAATCAGTAATAGAAATAAATAAATTTTAATAATCATATTACCATTCTCAAAGTGCAAATAGTTCGATAGTGTGAGAGTTATAAATTATAGATATAGCTTTTGCAAGTAGTTCAGAGTTTCTAATTTCTATCAATACAAGACGCGTAATCTATAATAGTTCGCTGTCATCAGTATTTGTGTAATATTGTATGTAGATTGTAGCTATTATTATATCATTATCAAGTGCGTGAAATATGCTGATATAATTGATTTGAGACAGTTATTTGGGATTTACAACTGTTACCAAGTTTGTAACTCCGATATTATTATTTATGTGATGACTTAAAGTTACGGAGCACAAAGTGCTGATAAGCAGTCGCGAGGCAAGTCTCGCTCAGGACACAGGATTTTATGCTATAATTTTATTTTATATTTATATTTTGAGCAAAGATTATCTAGCCAGTCCCAACCATTAGCTGTTGCATTTGCCATTGATATAATGATTGTGAACGTTGTCATTGTATTTGTTACACTCTGAATCCGGGTTTAACGAACAAACCACCGCTGAGAACAATACATCTAAGTTGTCTTGATTCTCGGTACACTGGTCAATTTAAACTATTTTATTATATTACATGTATTGGTTGACCAGGAATAATAATTAATTGGAGATTGTATTGAAATCTTCTGTTGTCAAACTTGTAATTGATAATTGCAGTAAAAAATAAGCAATTCAGGAAAATTACAAATTTTATTGTCATTAACGTGAATAATAGAAGATTTCATATCGAAACTATTGTAATTAGAATTCTGTGAACATAGCTTCGTTTTGACAAAGAGATTTTTTATTATTTATTATTTTATATGATGATCGTGTTCAAAAGAGTAAGGAATGATGAAAAAAAAGATACAGGGGGGCCAAAAGTCAGTACCTATACGTCGGCCTTAATAGCTCAATCACTGAGTGCCCAATTGAGATAATTCTTTCTGGTATGACTTCTACCACCAATGGTTCGAGGAATTTGTCAAATCAAAACATATTCGTGTTCATTTTCTTCAAATGAAGGTTCATTTTCGCATTTATTAAGTTATTAATATTAGATAGTTTGGATAGTCGGATCGAGCCAAGTTCTAGCTTCTCAGATGACCGAGATATGAAGCATAACGAGTTTGTTCATTACGTGTGATCAGGTGATTGGGTTGAGGCTAGATCCGCATTACGGGAATCGTGCAGAGAGCCCAATTACGGTGTCGTAATTGGGTAATCAATGATTACCCGATCAATTTTGCGGGTGGCAGACAACTGAACCCAATTGAACCTAGTTCCCACGCAGTTAACAGGCACCCAATCAGCTTAATTGGGTGACCAATCAGCTTAAATCTCAAAACGACAACTGAACCCAGGTCATATCACAACTGCACCCAAATTGGAAATACGACAACTGAACCCAAGGAAATACGACAACTGAACCCAACGATCGGATTTTCAGATTCTCCTTCTTCGCAGGGGACTGTGGTCATTATCACTATAGGATAGATCATGATCACTGTAATTTAGAGCATTGGAGCCCTGTGCTTACCCCGGTAAAATATTAATACATACATGCTACATGAAGATTGAAAAGGTCTCCTCCTAGTCGTTGGAGTGGCCTGCATCACACACATCCCTTCTACGGTGTTCCACTCGTTTTACTGTTTTAGAGCTAACTGTTATCGACACCTGTCAGCCGCATCCTCGAGAATACAGGCCATCCAGCCTCTACGGAGTCGTCCTCTCAGTCTCTTCCCATAGTTTGGTTTCTAATCCAGTAAAAAATTGGGAAACTGTGTAGCTGTGTCTCTGGCATTCTGACAACGTGTCCGTCTAGCTTTGAAAGTTAGCCTTGTAGATACGGATCTTGATGGGCGATCTTATAGTTCCACTGTTTCATGTCTTCCAAAGCTGATGGAACGCACCATTAGCACGCTGGATACTTGGCTCAGGTTACTTGACTCAGATCTCGTGACTCCTGATGCTTTGGGAGGGCCTGCCATGGTTCAGATCTCGAGCCCTGGGTCGGATCTCGATGCTTGAGGAGCAGTGGATCGTATCCTTTTCGGCACTCTTCGTGAACACGTAAGCTTTTTTTTTTTTTTTTCTTTTTTTTTTTTAAATGAGGAACCTGCCAAACCCCAGGTCCCAGGACACCAGGAGGATACTACCGTCAAAGCGGCTAATAGTACCCTCCGGTCTGTGTTGTACCGAAGAAGCTGAGTTAATCGATCATGACTCGGCTTACCAGCCAAGAGGCAAAATCTGAGCGGCACCAAGGGTTCAAAGAGTGTCATTTCAGCTTCTCCGGTGCTGAATGCCCTGGGGTTTCACATGTTCCGTAGCAAAATAAATATAAAAACACACGCACACAATTTTTTTTATTCTTTTAGATAATACGTACGTCGAATAAAGTCAGTGGATATAGAGTAATAAATTGCACATAAGATGGAGAGAAAAAGGAGAGATACTACTGGTTTTAAATGTGACTCTATATCAATACTAGTAGTGGAGATAACTCCACTGGCTACAACTTGTGAAATAAAGGGTAAAGGTAAGGCACGGCTGTAATTTCGAGAAAATAAATAAACAAGAGTGTATAGTGGATCCAGAACTTTGGGTATAAAATGGTCATCAAGGTATAACGTCTTTAAGGCACCGTATAATATCCGGTTTTTCACACGAAAGCTTGTTAGATCAGATCTCGCGATCGAAAGGCACCTGAGACCTTGTCATCTATTAGTACGCTTGTTATACAGATCGGATCAATACATAAGGAAGAGAGATGGTGGTCACAGTATCGAATCATAGTTGTCTTCAGCAAGTACATCAGCGGACAAAGAGGAGCTCAACTACTTCTGGACACAGACGGTTTCCTCTACACCCGGAGAAAGGATCGAGATACCCCTACTACCTCTACTTGGAGATGCCAGAAGTACAGAATCAAGAAATGTCCTGCTCATGTATTCCTTGACCATGGAGATCAGTCCTTGGTCAGCGGTGCCAAACCTCATTCCGACATTGCCAGTACTTATCCTTTGCTCATGGATGTGGTACACTACTTTGAACGTAGTTATCTTGGTTTGGCTAACTTGACTGGTCCTAGATCCACCCCCAAGTATCCGACTGAGTTTTGGAACCACTTCTGCACCATTATGGTGGATCCTGAATATCCCCGGACCAGTAACATGGTGAAAGGTTTCCACCGTGGTTTCAGGTCAAGGGTTACTCGGGCCAAGCCCACTGTTCAGGAGTATTTCAGGGCTATTCGTGAGCAGCAGGTGACAACCGATTTTCATATCGATCGTCTCGCTGTTGGAGTCACCCCCTCCAAGAGACGGAGGAACACGAGCTCGAACCTTGAGTTATATGATATATGTTCTAAGTTTGACAGTTTTGATACAGTTTTAGAGTATCTTTTTGCCATTGCTAAGTGCTTTGGACACGATGTTACTGCTTAAGCTGAAATATTATGATGACTTTGTGCGAGATTTTAAGTAATAATTATTATATATTTACAATTACCTATTAAAATTAACATTAATGAAATATTGTCTCTGTTTTGTCTGTCTTTTGAAATTATAGCACTAGAAACCAGGCAGCAGCTAAACTAGAACGGTATTTGGAAACCTGTTAAACTGTTAGTGATTTCTAGTGACGATTGGGTTCAGTTGTCGTTTCAAAGTTAATTAGGTAGTCTGATTGGGTTTATAATTATTTTCCCAAGCTACCCTGTCTAGGAAAAGTCCAAATTGGGTTCAGTTGTCCGGTAGCCATTTTTGCTAAAGAGATAAACAAATTGCTTGATAACTTCTTCATTTTAAATCCGTTTCGCACCATCTTTTCAGATTATATTCCGGATTTAATGACCTATTGCATTATTTTACAATGGAGTCTCTAACATGTTCACAAACACCAGTATAAGCTATTCAATTTTGATTGGGTGTGGCCCCCAAAAATCGAATTTTCAAATTTTAGTGACGGAATCCTTAACGGGTGATACTCTGTTCCTTACTCGTTCCTTACTCGTCGCGCGTCCTGGTAGGTTGTAAACCTACAACGGAATCCTTGAACAAGTAGGTACAGTGTGCCATCTGCAGAGCAACAACTCTCAAATATAAAACACGGCGGTGGTATAAGACCCAACGTATGGGTACTGACTTTTGCCCCCCCCCCCCCCCCTGTATTAGAACGTTATAGCATAATAATGCTATTCAAAAATAGTGCACCGTTTATTACTTCTCCAATTATAGGCATGCATAGTCGTCAGTCTTATGTATTATATACTTATATAGGGTTATTAATAGGATACGATAGCTATATAATATTAATATATTATGTGCGATAGATACAAATAATTATTTGGTGAAAAAACAAAATTCTTACCTTCATTCGTATCAGCACTTGCAGTCCCAAATAGGAAGAGAAACGAAAACAATTTCAACATTTCTATTTTTAGAAGGTTGAAGATTTATTCAGAAATATTCAGATTTATTTAACATTGAATAAAACTGACAATGTTTTACTGTATGAGGCATAATTTTGTTAAAACAAGATGAATATTTCATTAATATTGCAGAAAAATTTAGGAATAGAGAGGGACACAGGGACACAGGGACACAGGGACACAGAGACACAGGGACACAGGGACACAGGGACACAGGAACACAGAGACACAGGGACACAGGGATACAGGGACACAGTGACACAGTGATACAGGGACACAGGGTCACAGGGACACAGGGACACAGGGACACAGAGACACAGGGACACAGGGATACAGGGACACAGTGACACAGTGATACAGGGACACAGGGACACAGGGACACAGGGACACAGTGATACAGTGACACAGGGACACAGTGATACAGGGACACAGTGATACAGGGACACAGGGACACACGGACACACGGACACACGGACACACGGACACACGGAAACACGGACACACGGACACAGGGAGGTTAAACTTAAAATAATTAGATTTAAATAACTAAATAACTATTATTAGATAAAGTTGTAAACAAGGAATTGTTTAAAACGAACGTGCTAAATCACTCTACACTCTAATAACAAGAACTGTAACGATAAGAACGATAAGTATTTTGGAAGTTACTAGAATGAGCTACAGAGTTATTAAGACGCCATTTTAATACACTCATACAGCACTCAGCAGTATGTAGCGACAGATAGCGCTAAATAACTCTAGATAACGCTAAATAGTGTCAGATAGCGCCGATTAGTGATAATAACGCTAACTAATGACAGAGGCCGAAAAGTCGAAAATACATGACGTATCTTGTTTTATAGTGAGTGGGGACTTTCATTTTCAATTCGTCCTCTGCTCAAGAGAGCGGAAAAACATAAAATAACGCTATAAACCGTCGGACATCTTTTCGATATCAATAGATCGCGCTAGATAGCGTCCGATAGCGCTAAGTGCGCAACATCTAGTGACAGTGTTATTTTATATATAGCGCTATCGCTGAATTTCGTTCAATATCACTGACCTTGAGAATCTCATTATGAAACAATAAAAGTAACACGAAATATAAGTGCAGGTATTGGATCAATTTGAGTAAACTGGAGCAACAATCAACGTACAGCTAAACTCTATAGAAAAATCAGGAGTATCATCAACATCTATTAAAACCTAAAAAGTCCTTTGAAAAACTTTACCAGGAGACAATCTTTCCAAACCTAGCGAGTGTGTTTGGAAACATTTCCGTAGATGCATTGAAAACAGCTGAACTTGATTCGTTATTAATCGTATGTCACGCTAAATCATATAAGTCTGGTAAATGTGGACGAATAACGACATTGTGGACAATGCGACATAAAAAGATTAACAAATTGTTATAATCATAGTATGTTGCAGGAGGTGACCGGGACATGATTTCAGGCCTGACCGGGACCGGGACCGGGATACAAAATGTGACTTGACCGGGACCGGGACCGGGACCGGGACTGAGATCCGCTGAAATTATCAATTTACCGGGACCGGGATGAAAAATGTGAATTGACCGGGACCGGGACCGGGATAGCTCAAAATTGCCAATCCCGGTACCGGGAATTCCGGTCGATTACTGGTTAATTCATGATCATAATTTATTACTCAAACTTGTTTAGCAATTTTAAACATTGTTGTATTTGGCTTAGAGGATGTTTAAAGATGAAATTCACAATGAATGAAAGGAAAAACTTAAAATCACAGTGAATGAAATTATGTAAAAGATCCCGGTCAAAATCCCGGCAAATTTGAGTGATTGACTGGGACCGGGACCGGGACCAAGAATCCCGAATTAACCGGGACCGGGACCGGGACCGGGACCGGGACCGGGATCATAAATAAATAAATCAGCATTTGACCGGGACCGGGACCGGGATAGCTCAAAATTGCCAATCCCGGTCACCTCCTGGTATGTTGATATACGTTTGTTCGAGTGGTAAAAATGGTATGACTATAACTCATCTCCCTTACTCTAACACTCAGTGGCGCAACGTTGCCTGTTACGCTACTGCTAATACTAAGCTGAGAGCTCGGTCTCTGCCTTACCATAGTCTCATGTGTGCTGCGTGATTCGTGGGTCACGTGATCAGCATTGGCCAAGTCCCGGTGACGGTAATCTCTTTCTGCAGAAGAGTTATAACCGTATGAGCTGATGACTTGTCACTTGGGAGAGACCGAGCAACCTACCAATGAATAAGTCAACAGCTTGTGAAACTGCGAGGGGACCTTTAATGTAGATTTAAGAAATGCAGTAAAAGATTTCAAGGCTTGAAGCTGAGATTTTGTGCAGGCATTGTTTTCCGATGGGTAATCGACGATTAACTTAAAATAGCTCATCGAGAATGGGCGGAGGGGGGAAAAGATTTCAAGGCTTGAAGCTGAGATTTTGTGCAGGCATTGTTTTCCGATGGGTAATCGACGATTTACTCAAAATAGCTCATCCATCATCGAGACTGCGAGGGGACCTTAAATGTAGGTTTAAGAAATGCAGTAAAAGATTTCAAGGCTTGAAGCTGTATTAAACTAAACGATTTGAATCTATGGGAGGAACATAATAGAGGTGAACAAAATGCTGTTATAAAGGTCAATTCTTGTAGCTGAGATTTTGTACAAGCATTGTTTCCCGAATCCCGATGGCCGATGGGCAATCGACGATTAACACAAAATAGATCATCGCTGAATGGTTTTTGGAGATCGACGATCCTTGCATGTTATAAGAAATGTTGTTATAAATGTTTTGAAATTGAGATACCTGCCTGCCTACATCTCTGCCTGCCTGAAATAAAAAATTAAGCACAATTAAAAGTTGGCATGCTCCGATAACTGATATTGAACCCAGGTACCAATCCTGTGCCGATCACCAAAATCACATGACACTATATTTGCCTATATTACATTCCTAGGCCACATGCATACTGTCCTGATATGCTTATCTATTGTTTAATTTTGTTATCGCGTCACTCCCATTTGTAAACGGATATCGTTATAATTATCATTTATCAGATAGGAGATAAGTCACTAGTTTAACTCATGAGTGTGAAAGTAGAAGAAATCAGAAATGGTAAATTAATCGAATCACAATAAATTTAATAGTGATATGAGGGTATCCCTTCTATATATCCCTTAATACATAAATAAATGTTATAAATAGGGGGTGCACGATAAAAATAAACTTGCTCGGATTTTAAAAATTTTTGTACTACTGTTTTCTAGAAGTAGAGACTGTGAGAATTTTCACAATACCAAATTTGTTATACCTTTTTGGAAAGATCAGTGAGTTTCGCCTAGGTGCCATATTTGATGGTGCGCGGCTTTTGGAGCAAAAGTAGCTGTAAAAATGTGTAAAAGTCCCGTAATTTGACCAAATTTGTTGATTTTTGTCGTATTATTCGGATATATCTTAGGTTCCTTGAATAAGATCATTCTGAAAATTAGCGACGACCTTCCAATAGGGCTTTCACAACTGTCCGAAAAATTTGGTGGATATCGGAGTTGATATAGTGTTCAAAATGGGGCAAAATACGCTGCTTTTATCTGTAACATAATGTCTGATGGTTGGATATGCTTTAAACTTTTCGGACACTTTCCTTGTAAGTCTATGAGTAAGCTTACCGATTTTTGTTGCAATTGGAGGTCGGGAAGGATACTCAATATTTATTTGTTCGAAGAAAATTGTGCTGGCCGAAATTAGCGCTAAAAAACCATCCTCAATCCTACAGTCGGCACGCGCGGCTCACTGTCGATGGCGCACTACCTATTATAAATAAACAATATCTGAACAATGCGCATCATAGCGGAAGACTGAACATTGTTGTTGGGCCCTCTGAGGCCTATAAATGATATATAGAACTGAAAAGGTTTCAGGCCATCACTCGTTGCAGCAGCAGTCAGCACCCCCAGACACGATCGACATTTCAAAGTTTGGGCAGAAACTCCATGGATTGTTTTACTGGTGGCGGTGGCTTTTATGTTTTACAAATTCGCTCGCCCAAAAATGTCACGTGACTTTGGTTTTATGGTTTTGCAGCCGTACAAAACGGTTTTACATAAACCCTAATCCCAACCCTAACCCTAACCATAACCCCGAAGCTATCCATAACCCATTAACCCTTACCACAACCCTAACCCTATACAAGTCCAAAACAATCGAATTCATGTTTTACTAGCCTGTCACGTGACCAAAACAGTTTTTTGCCCATAACTCTCCAGGGAAGCATTTTTACCCTACGTCATGGTTGTCATACGTTGTATGACCCGCCGCGCACGAAGTGCGCGGCTCCCCCTGTATCGTCGAAGCGACAGTGGGGGTCACCACGTGATACAAATACAGTTTACTGGGCGGCGCTCAGCCTGTCGTTCCGCCGAATCTCTATTCGGTTTATGAGCATAATCATGATAGGTTATAAACCTACAAACAATTAAGTGCTTTTGCCTTGACCATTGTTAATGGTCTGACCCGGCGCGCGCTACTTCGTAGCACTTGCCATCGGGCCATTTCGAGAAGAAAGCGGCGCGCGCTACTTCGAAGAAATTTAGACGAGTAACATCCGTCAAGCTTTTGCCACGATACAGTTAGTGAAACGACAATTCACAATTAACGGGTGATACTCTTAAAATATTTACTGGGCCGCGCTCAGCCTGTCATTCCGCCAAATCTTTAATGAACATAATAGCCTGGGGTCCTCAGGTAAGTAAAATATCTGTTCCATATAATATACAGGACCGTCGACGAGTCCAACTCGGCGCGCGTCCTGGTAGGTTGTAAACCTACAAATTCACAATGGGGATCACGACGTGATTGGTGATACAAAGCAATCCTTAGAAGACGATTTACACAAGTATTTTGAAAGCTCCTGCTAATAAACTCCTTTCGTATCACTTATATGTTTTAAATATCCCGCTCCAAATCCTTAAAGTTAGAAACTTAAATTAGATCTAAAAATATTCTCTTAAGACAGTTTACTCGTTCATAAACTTATATTTACATATATATAAAACATCAGTGCATTATAATGTTAGGAATTTTCCTTTTAAGTGCCCGTTATATTTTAAAATTAGCTCGGTACTGCTGTTATATGTTGTTATGGACTTCAGGTTTTTGATGATGACGAGCTTTTATAATTTTAGGTCAGGCACAAGTTGCATGTATATATTGTACATATATAGTTGCAGAAATGTTACAGAAGGTCGGGTTACACTATATTCTATATATAATATATACGTGCAACTGTATATGTACAATATATTCACTGCAAGGTTTGTTGCTCGCGTATTAATTTCAACGCCGCGCGTGGCTGGAACGCCTTAAACATCAATTCACTGTGCTTTCGGCACTGGATAACTTATTCTATTTTTGGATTCCGCCAGCTAGAGACAGGAGAACAAAGCTGAGTGTGTTGGTCAATTATTGTAGTGCTTTATGCTGGAGTGTGAGTGAAGTCTTGTGAGTGTTAGTTTTGCAATAAATAAATACTGTCTTTGTAAGTTTGTTTCAGTTGCTAATACAATTATACTGATTTATATTTTATTTACGATCAATTGACCAGTTCTTTCCTGTCTAGGTATATGCTCACGCGATTTTAGAAGCTCCGTCTTTTTATTTTTTAGTCCTACGAAGAAACAAGTTAAACATGGCACCAAAGCCTATCTGGGGGGCTATCAGTTCTTACTTCTACCCTGAAGTCGATGAACCTCAGACGGCTCTGAGCCCAGTCCCGGCCGCAAACGATAATATCGATGAGGATGGGTGGATGCTTGTTGGACCAAAGAGAGCACCTTCACCTGATGCCGATGAGGTAAAATATAGTAACCATCGCATTAAAAGTTTGTTAAATGTATCCTTGATCGATGAAATGAGACTTATTTCTCCGCATTTATCAGACTATTAACAAATGAATCCCATACTACTATCGAAACTCAATATTTCATCCTCAGGTTGGCTCAGTGATAATGGTCAATCACGGCTGCGAATCTGATGACGAGGAACCCTGCTCGAAGAGAATTTGTGAAGAGCAGGTAATTACAATCTTCACGAATTACTCAAATCATATTAAATTCGATAGATATAACAGATAAAATAGTATAGTAACAGACGTATTTTCAACAATTTGAAGTGAATCTCATTACCAATACCCTATCAATCACACTTTATTAATCGCAGCAATTGGAGAACGTTTCTGAGAAGGAACACGTGGTTAAACACGTCAAACAGCTCAACCTTGTTGAGCAGATGCTGTTCCAGCACACTGCTGCTGCCTCCGCACAAAGGGCCACCAACCCCAAGAACTCCTGGAAGG
The DNA here is from genome assembly GCF_026151205.1 of Bolinopsis microptera. NCBI lineage: Eukaryota > Metazoa > Ctenophora > Tentaculata > Lobata > Bolinopsidae > Bolinopsis > Bolinopsis microptera. The sequence continues at coordinate 1,835,488 of NC_087080.1, read as the reverse complement.
CAAGAAACTCTACCTTCAACAAAACCAAGCAGAACCGCATGAGAAGCGCCAACCGTAACCCTGGCCGACGATCTTGTTAGTTTCAATTTAGTGTCTAATTGTCCTTTTATCTCCGGACGTTAGTTTTACTCGGACTGTGGCGGCCAAGCTCGGGCTTCGTTTAATATCGGGCTCAAAATAACAAAAAAATTATTAAAATGATCAGAAAATGTGTGAAAATAGTACTTTTTATCTCGGAGTTACTCTAGTTACGATATATCTTGAGCATTCGCACATCGGATTCAGACGTTGTAACAATTTATTTCACCCTTTTTGTTTCGTTTGGCTGGCTTGCATGATTGTTTTGGGCTAAGAAGACAGAGAAAATCCCGGCCAAACAATCTTTAGGTTTAATTTTCCCTTGCCTAGACTCTGAATTGAATTGTCTATATAAATTGTTGGTTATATATTATGAACTTGCTTATGTATAATGCTGTATTTGCTGTAAGATATTTCGAGTATGAATTAGATTTTTTCATGTTATGTATTTTGGTGTACAAACTATTAATTATTACAATATTATAAAATATTTTTACCCTGTTGATTGTCAAAGACTGTACATATTGTTTTATTTTGGAGGCAAGGGATTCATTTATCAAGATTTGAGCAGATTGTTCTTGAATTCTGTTTGGAACCATTAAAACTTTCCCTTTTCGTATATATTTTCAAATTATTATCTACCATTCATGTTTATTAATATGAATATGAATATGAATACTTGAATAGATTGTAAAATTGAAGTAGAAAAGTTTAAACTCGGCAACTTAAATTCAACTTTGCAGTTTTTCTGGCTTCATACCGGACATCAGCAGATCAACATGCACCAAATTTAGATATCTACCATCAGTGTGACCAATAGAAATCCAACCCTGGTATATCAATAGTCCATGCAGTTTAAGGTGATGACAATTTGATAAGTCACGTGACTGCTGAACACGTGACTTATAAGACGTCAAAATGACGTTTGGGCCCAGTTTAACATTATATTCTGAATGTATTAAATATCTGGTGCGTTACTTCAAAGGTCTTGCTCAACTATTGAAATATAACGCCGAACATCACTTTTCTACTAGAACTTGAAAGAAGAAAATAGTCAATTGGTTTCTGGACAACTTCACTACACGATTTGCTCTCACTTGACATTATGAATTTCAGACACTCATTTCACCACATGAAATTTAAAGTTTTCATTAAACCCTACATAAGGCTAATAGTCGATCCCAAGGATTTACAAGCCTAACATCTGTACTGTCTGTCTTATTAACTAATACATTGATATAGACGTGATGACACAATATCTGTACAGACTAGCAAACTCACTCCGACCAAACAGTATTTAAATTAGTTCAGTGTTAGGTCAGTCCGGCGAACTTGCTTGGCTGGGAACTTGGTCAAAGGGAACTGATTTCTAGACATCGAAATCATATCTGACGGTTTTTTGGATGTTATTAGGGGATTAGTCTTTGGAATAATGTTGTGATAACAGTTGTCATACTGTAACACATTTTAAGATGTCTCGGACAGTAAAACAATCTTGAATACCAGTTAATTAAGTTTCAGAGAAAAGTTAGCAATTCTCTGAAATTGAGTCCTAAACGTCTTCAATGATTGTTATGTTCATGTTCCTAATGGGACTTAAAACAGATTTCTGCTTACATCTAAGTAAGTGTGACGAAGTGAGGTCGCATCAGATTTGTTGGATTTTGCTATTTCATAATGCCTGTATTGAATCTGTAACTAATTGTAACAACAATCACACATTGGGTGTTGGCTACCGTTTGTGAAATTGTGAAATCCAACAATAAACCATTGTTGATTCAACAATGGTCCATAATCAAATTTGTCTTGGTAAAC